>NW_026946342.1:0-15809 GCF_034702125.1 Engraulis encrasicolus | reverse complement strand
TCTTCAAGGAAGCCAACATTTGTATGGAAGAAAGAGGATGAGGCTGTCCTTTCAAAGCAGCATGAAGAGAGAGGCGATTGGTGTTCCCATGCAATTTGGGACGTTGGAGCATTGAATAATTGAATTGAAATGAACTGAATGAATTCTATGGGGTTTTTTTTGTTTTGTTTTAGAAATTACTGATTTTAGAATGAATTAATTGTTGTTCTTGTTGTGCTGTTTGGTTTTTACTGTTCTAGTAATACTGTAAGGTCTGTATCTATGCATCTACCTATCCCCCTCTCTATCCATCTATCCCATCTACCTATCAACCCATCTCTCTTCATCTACCAGTCTCTATGCAACAACCCCATCATCCAGGATCTATAGACAATGCTAGTTTTTAGTCACCTAACCCGTCCAACACCCCATAATATATTGAATGATTAATGGATATAATGGGCCTACTGATTTTTAGCCAGGTAAATTAATGAATTGCTGTTCTTGTTGTAGGCCTCGTGTTGTGTTATATCTGTAACATTGTATAGCTGTTATTCCCTCTGTACATCTACTGTTCATCTTGTTAACCTGACATTCTTTTGTGCTGGCTCATCTTACCCCAGATGGTGGCTCACCTTACCCCGTACACGGGGGAAGATGAGCCACTTGAGAAAAAAAAATGTAAGTGGTAATATCTCTCTAACCATTAGAGCTTATCAGTTGTTTTTTGCTCAGATGGTAGCAGTACATGTTGAACTTTGGTATGGTGTGTTAACTGGAATAAAAAAATGGCTTCGACATGTCGCTATGATGAAAAATGTAAAAAGTGGCTCATCTTACCCCAGTCTCCCCTACAGCTACTCAAGTTATGCGTACCATTAGGGGTCTTACACACCAAGGCGGTAAAGCGTTGCGGAACGGCCGCGTTTTTTACCGGCGTCGGTGAAAATACATTGAAACCTATCTGTCCTTACACACCAACCGGCGGTAGTCGGGCGTCAGCGGCGCGGGAGCCGGCTCCGCGCCGCGCTGCATTTGGAAAATAGAACTCGAGCGTATTTTTCACGCCGGCAACCGGCGGTGTCCCATTCAAATGAATGGCAAAGTAGCATGCTAGCTTTAGCTGTGGGGAGGGTTTTGAACAGGACTGGCCGCGCACGCCGACGCTGTCAGTGTGCAAGGCAGAGAAAAGCACGCCGGCCAAAACTAAGCAGAAAGACCGCGTCCGTCCTGCGACCGTTCCGTTCCGCCTTGGTATGTTTTGGCCCTTAAAGGTACACTGCAGGAAATGGTCAAAAAAGGTACTGCAACTATGCTGCTCATTGAAACTGGGCTGCCTATTGCCAAATTTGATCTTTACATGAAAGTTGACTAATTAATACACTAATATGTTCTAGTATGATCCAAGCACAGTCATTTTTGTAGCTAAAAATGGCTTTTTCTGGAAATTCAAAATGGCGGACCATGGAGAAGATCCCACTTTTCATGTATGAAAAGTGCAATTTTACAAGTCATAATGTATACAGGTACTTAGAATTTGATGGTGGTGGTAAGTATTCATGAAAAAGGTATCATTAGTGAATGGGCTGCATGGATTCTGGAAATAAACAACTAAAAATCTCACAAAGTGTCCCTTTAACATTCTTCAATATTTCTGATGTTGTTCAGCTGTTGGTTGACTAAAATTAACCACCCCCTTCCTACTCTATTTATCTTGCAGCTGCCGATCGTCACAATATGGTCATCAGGGTTGCCAGATGAGACTGATGATTTCCAGCCCAAAAAAATGCTCAAAACCCACCTGGAAGCACTAAATCGCTAGCCTCGCGACGCCATCCTCTGTACTCCACCCAAAGATTTTGGGTCCACACATCGTCTGTCAAAAGCCTCGATCTCGGTTCTCTCAGTGTTTCGCCAATCAGCAAACAGTTGAGAGTGGTGACGTAGAACTCACCCGCGAGCTCCGTTACTGATTGGTTACGGTAACTATATTCACACTTTCGTTTGGTTATTTGTATGCTTTTGCGACGCTATAACGTAACAATATAGGTTTTAATTTGAGTTTGGAACTTCAATTAATTTAAATGATAGAGTAAGATCAGACCATCTCCCATCGTCCACGGAGACGGATACCTCATGGCTTTTGTCAGACTGATTGACGGAGTCAACAGTCGGCTATTCGCCCAGGCTACTAAATCCCGCCCAAATCTATTGATTTCTATGGGCAAAATTGTGTGGGTTTTTCTGCAAAATGCTATTTTTACCCGCACACGGCCATCCTAAGCAGCCCAATTGGGCGGGAAACAGCCTAATCTGGCAACACTGATGCTCATGCCTGAACAGCTGAAGCAGATGCTTGGCCAGGTCATGGTCACAGTGAACCAACTTGCCCAGTCAGGATGCGGTGAAGGTGAATACCTTTGGCCTGAGGGCTTCATCTTCCCCCTTGACACCATGGAGGAGGTTGAGCGGTTTGACAACTGGCTGCAAGACGCCAACACCGAGAGGCGGCGAAGGAGTTTCGTAAGTATATTGCTCCAGTCCATACTCCTAATCTCAATCAAATTGTTAACAATTCTGGGGCTTAAACGAATTTAGCTGTTGCAGAGGTAGAAACCCTGAGTCTGTCGTTTCCAATGAGCGGCTACTCTACGTCTAACCTGTAGACAGCATGAAGATGAAAATAACCAATTGTTGCTTTACGTCAACTGAAAAAAATACTGTGTAATAATGATCCCACTACTGATGACATACCGACATAAATTAGAACATCTTTTTATACATTCTGCTTTCTGACCACAGGCACTTTGTCGGCCATCGGTGGGGCAGACCTGAAGAGGGTGACCTGGGGCGTCCTTTCGGCCTTCTTCTCCCCCCGTCTGGCACGCTGTATAAATTGGAAGGGGTTCAATGGGAAGAGGGCGTTCAACACTCTTCAGTGCAGGAACCTCGTAAACCGTAAGTATTGCCCCTAGTGCAAATTACACATCAGACCACACCAGAAAAAAATGTGTTTTGGGAGAGTGCGTTGGCAAGCACTCCCCCCTCCCCTTTTTTTTTACATGTTAAAAAAAAATCGTCATTAATGGGGATACAATTTAGTGGTTGGTGTCAGGAATATTCTATCTTAACAGTTCACCACGGTGTGGAAAAGCTACGTCTTCTAGCTGTCAGGATGACGTTCAATCGGAGTCGGGGGATGGATGATCAGGAATTCTTGCAAAAGTAAAAAGCACAAAACTTGACACTTCGTACAGTCAGGGTTGCCAGATGAGGCTGATGATTTCCAGCCCAAAAAATGCACAAAACCCGCCCAGAAGCACAAAATCCCGCCCAATTCTATTGATTTATATGGGAAAAATTGGGCGGGTTTTTCTGCTAAATGCCATTTTTACCCGCACACGACCATCTTAAGCAGCCCAATTGGGCGGGAAACAGCCCAATCTGGCAACACTGCAAACAATTGTCAATGTCGGCATGACGCGAGTGTTTTGAAATATAAGCGGCAGCGCCAAAAGAGTTTGAAAAGTAATGCGGGCTTTGTTTCGAATCAGTCAGATCGTTGCAACACAAAATGAGGCTCAGGCCAGCCGCACATTGGCTCCGACAGCACTGCGGTGCACATAATTCGAACCCCCAAACCCAATTTCACACAAACATAGCATTGATAGTCAATGGGCGGCGCTGACAAAATAGAACTTGTCTCCCTCTCTACTATCCGACATCGGCGAATGTCCGCGGTAGTGGTGCGCGGGTGAGTGTTATTTTAACACCCGCCCCAACCCAACTCAATAACATTTCCAAACCGCCCCGTCCGAAAGCAAAGTAAAGGAATTTGACCATTTCCAGGACAGATTCTGAAAGTTCTAAGCCTTGTGAATAAAATGGGATATTGTCTGGGTGATATTTTGTCCTAAAAGTCATGTTAAAACGTTCCCAAAAAGTGTTATGTTTACTTTTTTTTCGTGACATGCAAATTTTATGCAAATGATATGCGTGACATAGAAGGGGAGAGTTCACCTCATTCCACCTTGTTCAGATCAATGGCGGCTAGTACCAAAACAAAGCGTAGTGTCGAGCAGTGTGTTGCTGGAGGGCCGAACGGTGCCAGCTGCAAAAATGGCTACTTGACAGAAGGAATATCTTTGCACAAGTTCCCTTCTGTGAAGAATGATGGAACTATGGCCGACAAAGAGAAGGCTAAAGCAAGCTAAGCTTCACCACAAATGTGGAGATCGCGGGCATGGTTAGACTGAAGAGAATGCTATTGCCTCAAGCAGTTCCAACAATTGACATCGCAGGCGTGCAGACTGAAACTGCCCCTGTAACCGCTCGAGCACGAAGAGAGGTGAGTGCACTGCTTTGCTTTAGGCTACTCGTTTTATCTTGTCCATCTGCTTTGTATGTTGTTTTCAGGAAAGGGTAATGCACATTACATGCCAAACCGATGCGAATGCTCTCGGAATATGCACTTTTTGTTGATTGCCATTCAACTGGTCAATAAATTGGTTTTGGGAGGATATCCGCGCATCAGCCAACTCACAGACTGGGCTACTGCTTAGCGAATAAACGGAGATGCACATAGCGTAGGCCTACTTTGAAGCGTTGTTTATTTTTAGTATTGTGGTGCACGTGTGGCTGATGTTGGGACACACCTCGTCCTCAGAGTCAGGCTGAGGGACACGCGACGCCTGTGACTTTGAGCACAAAAAATAATAATAATGATAAACGCTAAAAATATGCTGAGGACTCAGGCTATCTAGGGTATTTTTCCAACAGCCTAATACCTCCGTTTTTTCTCTAGTTGATGATATTTTTGCATGTAGCCTACATGCATTTCAATCACACTATATCGCGCAATTGAATCAAAATGCCCCCCATTTGTCAACAAATACACACGCCATGTCATCTTTGGGTCATGGCAAAGCGCCCTTAGCAACCGTAACCATAAACAAAACGAACTGTCAGGCTATGTCAACAATCGTCACTTCGCCTGTCAGACATGTCACTTTCTGCAGATGTATCAGTGCCTCTGAAATAGATTTGTGCTGCTGTTTTTTTTCTCATGAGGTTGGATGTGTGGTTTTTCGACACGCTGATGTTTGTATCAGAATTTTGGTTCCTTTATAAGATGTGGGTCCATCAAATGTGTGTTGTTTTCTCAGATCGCCATACTAGCAAACCAGGGACTCTCCTCTTTGATGTCACAGCCCAGCTCATTAAGCTGGGCTTACACTGTGCGACTGTTTTGCCCCGATTTGGCACTCGTACGACTTTGAGAGTCGGGCCGATTTCTTGCTCAATCGCAGGTCAATCGTGAGTCTCGCATCGTGCAGTGTACATGGGGTAACGACAAGGGATTTCGCCTCACGATCGTGCAATCGCAGGGTCGCAAGAAAATCAAAACGGTTTGAAATTCTGGTCGTCGCTCGTGCAGTTAAAGTTAAAGCAGTGCTACGACCCGATTTGACACTTCACATGCACAAATTAATAGGGCCGTGCGATTAGCTGTTGAGGGCGACCTCATCTCCACCTCAGGTGCGCATGTTCCCTCCTCTGCAGACCGGGGAAACATGCCTGTCGCGTCGTACGGTGGAAGCATTTCGCATGCATCCGACTGTCGGCTCGTGTAGTGTGAGGACGGGAGTCGTCAGTTATGAACTTTTAAACAGTGAAATTCCATCGTGCAGTGTGAGCAGAAGCTTAAGACCCACGAGTGAAAATATCGCACAGTGTATGCCCGGCTTAAGTCACACCAAATTTCACAGAATTGACAATTTGACTTGCCATTTTCACAAGTTCCTCCAGGATGATTGCGTTCAAAGTCTCTGTTAAATCTTTTTATTTCAAAGGACATTCAATGCAAATACATTTTCTTTGTCTTTTATATACTTTACAAGTCCTTTTTGATTATTTCCCCATGTCCCCCCATCCCCCCACCCCCCCACACACACACCCAGGGATGATCCAATACATATAATAAATTATAAATTAGAAATACTATAACCAAAAATGTAAAAATAAATAAATAAAAATAAAAGAATAGATTACGTAGAACAGAAAATACATTCATATGTCTATATATACACACATACACAACAGACGTGCGCGTGCACACACTCACACACTCACACACACACACACACACACACACACACACACACACACACATTGAGAAGATAAAAGATAGGGCTACGTTATAAAGAAAACAAAAAAAAGGTAAAAGAAATGTGTATGGAGGGCATTGCTTTCAATCTCAAAATGTGCATATATTTAATAACCAACATAAGATTTATCATTATTAGTAGTAGTATTGTTATTATTATTATTTTTTTTCTTTATAATGTGGAATATCAAGGCTTAGAGTCTACCTTCTCATATTTATCAAACCAGAAATTATAGGGCACCAGAACTCATCAAACAGATAACCTTTGTTATATTTCTCTAATGTCATTTTCTCTAAAGGCAAAAAAGAAGATATTTGGTCCACAAAAGTCTTGAAAGATGGGGGTAATGCATTCTTCCACAATAAAAGTATACATTTCTTTGCAAAATAAGTAATCAAAATGAATATTCTTCTTTTTGACTGATCTAGGACTAAGGCCTTTGTATCGTTAAGTAGATATAGACTCCTGGTAGGTTTGAACTGTCTACCCAAGACTACTTCAATAAATGAATGTATTGAGCCCCAAAAGTTTTTTAACAGGCTACAATCCCAAAACATGTGTATGAACGTCCCTTCGGCCTTATTACATCTTTGACACACAGCTGTGATATCTTTTGATATTTTGTGCATTTTTGAAGGGGTTAAATAGGTTTTGTAGAAAAATTTGAAATTTGCTTCTTTGATTTTATTGCTAGTGAAAGGGAAATGAATGTTATTACAAATATTTAACCATGTGTTATCAAATATTTTCCCTATATCATTCTCCCATATCTTTCTCAACCCCACAAATGATGATGGGCCTTCTCTTGTCATAAGGTTATAAAATATACTTATTTTCCCTTTTAAAGTTTCTGAAGAAAATAGCAACTCCTCTATTTCTGCTAATTCAAACCTTAATTGCCTTTCTTTAATAAATGTTGTAATAAGGCTTCTTAGTTGTAAGTACTTAAAGAATAGCTTATCTGGGAGCTTAAACTGTAACTTTAAATCCATGAATGATTTAATCTTGAGATCCATATTTAACACATCTTTAAATTGTACTATACCAAGATTAGTCCATTGACTTGTATTAGATAAGGCAGCTTGGGATCTAAGGTCTGGATTTAGAAATATAGGTGAATGAATGGAGGTACCAAAGGATATTCTCATTTTCTTTCTACACTTTTTCCAAGTTTGTTAAGTGTTAACGACAGTAAAACACTTGCCTATGTTCTTAATTTTTTCAAAATGTTTTATGAATATGAGGGAGCTAAGAGTCAGTGGTTCGACTATTTTTGACTCAATATTCACCCACAACGATTCTTGTCTCATTGTTATCCATGAGATTAGGTTCCTCGTTTGAGCAGCCCAAAAGTAGTATTGAAGGTTCGGTAATCCCAAGCCTCCTAAGGCTTCTGGCTTCATAAGAGTAGAGAGACTAACTCGAGGTTTTTTATTACTCCAAATAAATCTAGAAAAAGAGTTATTGATCAACTTGAAAAAATCTTCTGGGAGCGAGCAAGGAAGCATCTGAAAAAGAAAAAGAAATCTTGGGAGAACATTCATTTTAATCAAATTTATTCTTCCTAAGAGTGATAATGGTAGTGAAGTCCACCTTGATAGTTCTGATCTGACCTTGGAAGAAAGGGGAGTATAGTTTTCTTGAAATAAATTCTCCAATTCTGGGGTAATGAATATGCCTAGGTACTTAAAACCTTTTGGAGTGGGGTTGAACCCACTAGAGGCAAGCATTTTTTCAGTTGGTGTCATGTGTAGAAACATTGCATTGGACTTGTTAAGATTAATCTTGTATCCTGAATATCTACCAAATTCATTAATTGTACTTGGCAAATGAGGGACTGAGTGCTCCGGATCTGAAATATATAAGAGAATATCATCTGCAAATAGTGACAATTTGTGTTCCGTAGTATTCAACTTATAGCCTCGGATGTTACTATTACTTCTAATAAGTGTGGCGAGCGGCTCAATCATTATAGCAAAGAGTAAGGGTGACAATGGGCATCCCTGCCTGGTTCCTCTAGTTAGAGAGAACAAGTTTGAACATTGCCCATTTGTGATAACTGCTGCTTTAGGGCTCTTATAAATACTTTTAATCCAATTTATAAAATTATCACCAAATTTAAATTTGTCAAGCACAGAGAAAAGGAAATTAAGTTCCACCCTATCAAATGCTTTTTCTGCATCTAAAGATAGAAGCAGAGAGGGTTTTTGCTGATTATTAAAGCAGTTTATTATATTTAATGTCCGTCTTATATTGTCAGCTGCATATCTTCCTTTTATGAAGCCTGACTGGTCAGGATTGATAAGTGTGGGTAGGATAGATTCCAGCCTTCTAGCTAAGAGTTTAGTTATAATTTTGTAGTCATGATCCAAAAGACTTATAGGTCGATAAGAAGAGCATTGTAAGGGGTCTTTACCACCTTTAAGTAGGACACTAATATGCGCAAGGTTCATTGTCTGAGGAAGTGTCTTTTCCTCACAGAAATTATTTACCATTGCCATGAAGATTGGGCAAATCTCGGGCCAGAACTCCTTGTAGAAATCTACAGAGAAGCCATCTGGTCCTGGACTTTTGTTTAAGGACATTGTATTAATCGTAGCCAGTACTTCTTCCTCTGTAAATGGAGAGTTTAACATTTGCTTATCTAAAGAAGAAATTTCTGGTAATTTAATTAAACTTAAATACTCTTCCAAGCTTTCTTCAGAAGGAACCTGTTGTGATTTATAAAGATTGTTATAAAAGTTGAAAAAGGTGTGATTAATCTCCTGAGGATGGTATGTTATTTTGTTTTCCGACTTGTATATGGCTTTTATGGTTTTTTCCGCTTGCTCCTTCTTTATTTGATATGCTAGTAGTTTCCCTGGTTTGTTACCAAATTCATAATCTTTTTGTTTAGTCAAATTAATTTTCTGAAGAATTTCTTCAGATATTAAAGTGTTTAATTTTGCTTTGGCAGTAGTTAGTTGAATCCAGTTGTCCTCTGTGGGTACGATTTTATGTAGGCTTTCTTTTAAACATACTTCTTCCTCTATAACTTTTCTTTTCCTTAGTTTGTCCCGATTTTTAAATGAGACGTATGAGATAAGTAGTCCTCTAAGCGTAGCTTTTGCTGCTTCCCAGATGATATTAGGCTCTAAAGAGGGATTGTCGTTTAATATCAGGCAGCTTGGAGCACCTTACCACAGTGCTAATTACTAAGCACATAAAGACCTTTAGAATAAATATATAATATTACATAATCATGAGGCATGTAGGTTATAGTATAATAAGTTAACTTAGTAATTAAAACCTAAAAAAAAATAGGCCCACCCCTTAACTTCAATTTACTTATTCTGTAACCTACTCTGCCTAGAAGGATCCATTCATATTGTCCTTCACCCCGGGACACACATATTGAGACCTAGGCAAAAAAATGAAAACAGCACACTATGTCCGATAGTCTTTTTTTTTTTTTCCCTCAAAGGATTCCAAGTCTGTATTATCGACCAACGAGAAGGGAGAAAAGTGACACAAAAAATGCCCAAAGAAAATAAAGGTAGAATAGAATTCTCCCACTTTCAAAACTTTCTGTGAAGTAGGCCCATCAGCCTCCTCCTGTAAAGGGTTAATCACCCCGTAACGCTATGACGTAAGTGACGTAGTGCTGTGTTTACGGAAGGAAGCCGGCACACGCCTGGGAGAGTTACTTTAGCATTCCAAGTCTTTAGAGCACACGTAAAATAATTTGCTGTTTAGCCGTATCCATTGCATCAACCAAAATAAGTCCATACCGGAACTGAAGTTGGGCATCGTTCATGGACTATAATCCAAAGTTCAAAGAGGGAAAGCAATTCGTTGGGGAATCTATATTCTCGCCAGTCATTGAAAAACAAGTCTTACCTCCATTCGGGTTATCAATCATCCGAGCCCAGCTCTGTGTCGGCGAGTTGCATGTTCAGCTCGTCGATGAAGGATTTTACCTCCAGAGGACTGTCAAAAAGTTTGATCTTACCGTCATGGAAAGCACGGAGACGATGAGGATATTTAAAGCCTCTAAACATATCCTTCTGGCGAAGATGGACTATGACTTCCGAATATTCCCTGCGTTTGCGGCGGACTTCTGCTGACAGATCCTGGCGAAAGGTAAGCTCCGATTCATCCTCGGTTATTGCAGTCGTCTTCTTTTTTGCTGCTTGAAGAAACTTGTCACAGTCCCGAAATCGCAAAAAGCGGATCATAATTGGTCTGGGGGGATTCTTTGGTTTGCCCGGCTTCGGGGGCGGCAGCAGCTGACCCACGCGATGGATGCGTTCAAACTCCAAAGTTTGGCGATTCTGGATGTTCAGCCACTCCGGTAACTTTCGTTGAATGAAATCGAAGATGTTTCCACCCTCAGTTTTTTCCGGTAGACCCAGCAAGACCAAATTCTTTCTCCTGCCCCTGTTTTCCAGGTCGTCTGTCTTTGCTTCGAGAGTTTCGATCAACTTTTGGGCCCGGTGTAACTCTCGGTTGGATGTTTGCAACTTGTCCTCGAGATCTGAGATTCTTTGTTCAGCTGCGCCCAAACGCTGATCTTGTTTGTCGAGTGCTTCGTTGACCTGTGATATGTCCTCTTTCATTACTGCATTTTCAGCGATAACATCATCCAAACGGCTATCAATGCTTTCAAGCCGGCTTATGATGTCCCGACGCTGGGTTTTTAATTCAGCCATTATATCGGCCAGGTCGACTTCTTCGGCGTCGTGGTCTTCTTCACTCGGTTTGATTTTGTCCTTTTTACGTCCATCTTTTTTCTGTTTCCCATCATTTAGCATGGTCGTTGAAATTAAGAGAATTAGAACCAAATAGGCCTAAATCCTCCCAGAAGCAACTGGGTGAAGATTGTAAAACTTTAAATAAAGCACTGCAGAAGTGTGGAGCTCTGAGCTCAAGCGGCCATCTTAGTTCCTTGACCTTGTCCAAAGTCTCATCGATGCTATCAGAAAAAAGAAGGCTTTAATGGGAATGACCGTTTGTTTTCGTTTCATAAACCCTTTAATAAATGACAATAACATTAAAATAAAACGCCAGGGGCTGTATAGAGCGCTATGTCTACTTAAACACCTAGTTAAATGAAAAGGATTTGCGCTAAATTCGCATTATTGTGAAACTTCAACGGTAGCCTACATCAAACAACAACAACAGCTTTACGCACTTCTTTATTGAAGAACTCTTAACAAATGCGTGGAAGACATACTATCTGATGTTCCCAAAAACAGACACATAGCGCAGTGCACACATGCACTAACTGGCAAAATCAAAGGCAATGTGACCCAGAGGCTATCTGATGAACAAGACTCTTAGCTCAGTTTTGTCTAAAACAAAAGTGGAACAGCCACTTTATAACAAATAGGCTACTACTCAATAGTTAGCCTATTAGGTTCACACAGAAAAACCTAATGTCAACGCAATATAATCATAATAGGCGCAACTTAGTGCAATTTTGTCTGAACAAAAGTGGAGCAGTCATAACAAGTAGCCCACTTAGTTATAAAAAAATAAAGGCTACATAGACCTGCTGATCGACTTTATGTCAGCTGTTTGGAAGCACTGTGGAGAAAGAGAATGGAATCCACGGTGTCAGGGTTTACGCCTAGTACCCACTGGGGAAACTGCCAGGCGGGATCCGCGACGCGCAATATCGCGCTGGGGGTGTGGTCACGGATACTCCCATTAGATTCTCCCCGGGGCTAACTACGCTGCTCACCCGACTTTCGACCCTCGCGGCGCGGCCTGTGTCTCGCAGCTGACACCGGGTAGACCGAGCGAGATAACAAACGGCGAACGGTCGTTTGCACACATTACTCACCCAATATCACAACACAGTGTGTACATGGCTTAAATGTGATTGTGTTTTGGTCCTAGATAACATTTAAGCCCCGTTATATCATTATAGAAGTACAGAAGTAGTCTAATATAAGCTTGTAAAATGCTAACGTTATCTTACCCGGTTAGAGTCAAAACATCAAATGGCAATGTGGGGTAACCTATTTGTGTTACATAAGTTCGTGGTGCATTTTTACATCAATCCGTGGTAGTCGTGACATTTATAAGCATTTAGGGTCTTTATATTAAGCAAAAACGTGATGTTGGAAATCACAGAAATCGCCGCCATGTTTTTCAAAAAATGTTGTAACTCCCGCCCTTGCTACCCGTACACCCATCTGATTGCTTATTGGACCATCAAATTTGCATGATATAGAGAGCTCGTCTATATCAAATCGCGTCCCGCTGCGATATCGCTTCACCTCCGTGCTATCAAGCGCGATATCGCCCCCATTCAAAGTCAATGAGAGCTGAGCGGAATTACTCTATGTGGGTACAGGCCGTTAGCCTATTTCTGCGCGCTTCCAACACGCGCCCTGTCGAACTGAACGTGCGCTTGCTGGAAGCACTTGTTGCAGGAATGCAAAGCACAGCTCTCGCCAAGACCGAAAGGAGAGGAAAATCGTGATAATGAACCCTCCAAAATCCAAGGAGGTCTTCGTTGCATTCCTCGATTGCGAAGTGTGCCTGTATGTAGCGCTGTAGGGTAGATTCAGGTTGAGTGGGACACTTTTGGGACACAGTTAAAACCAACAGTTTTAACTGACTAAATCCAGTAGAGTGATTCAAATGTATGTATGTTTTCCTTAAATAGGTTGTTATGAACATATTAAATAGTAAATGAATGTAGTTAGCCAATTTATAAGATATTAATACATCCTTGAACACAGTCTGACACCCCTTCAGCAAAAATTAAGTTTTCAGGTTGAGTGGGACACTTTGTCAGGTTGAGTGGTACAGTGTGAACTGATTACTCCAGACAAGCATTTCTTTGTTTTGAAGCATTTCAACATATTTATTAGGCACCAAATTCACCATAAGTGCTGTGTATTAGATTTGAACAGCAAACACTAGGTAATAATAAAAAATATACCCAGAAAAAATGTAAAAAATATAAATAAAACTAGAAATGCATTCTCACAGAAAATGCTGGAAGCGGGCTTGCTTTTTGGGGCAGAGATGAAACAAAGTACTTTTGAGAAAACAAAGCTAAAAGAAATCTTGGAAAAACTCCATCCACCCAGTCAGAAGTTATGGGCCAAACAATTCAGCCATCTTGGATTCAGCCATCTTGAAAGTGTTGTAGCTCTGCGTTTTGGGGATATACTAAATGACATACATGGTATTTTAAGTTGGCTAAGGAACACTGAGTATGATATAATTTTGAAAATCAACATGGCTTCGAGCGGGATTCGAACTCACAACCTCCATATCTGTAATACAGCCCCTTTGCGATTGATATTAAATGACATACAATACATGATATTTGAAGTTGGCTAAGGAACACTGCATATGATATAATTTTGAAAATCAACATGGCTTTGACTGGGCTTCGAACCCCCAACCTCCATATCTGTAATTCAGCACATTTGCCATGCATGCTAAATGACATACATGGCATTTTAAGTTGGCCAAGGAACACTGCATATGATATAATTTTGAAAATCGACATGGCTTCGACTGGGGTTCGAACCCCCAACCTCCATATCTGTAATTCAGCACATTTGCCATCGATACTTAATGACATACATGGCATTTTAAGTTGGCCAAGGAACACTGCATATGATATAATTTTGAAAATCAACATGGCTTTGACTGGGTTTCGAACCCCCAACCTCAATATCTGTAATTCAGCACATTTGCCATCCATACTAAATGATATACATGGCATTTTAAGTCGGCCAAGGAACGCTGCATATGATATAATTTAGAAAATCAACATGGCTTCGGGTGGGATTCGAACCCTCAACCTCCATATCTCTAATGCAGCGGCATGCATTACCACTAAGCCAAGCAGCTAATTGTCATGCATAGTCCAGCAAGACTATATTACATTGCATTGCAGAGCTGAACAATAGACTTCTAGAATGGTTGCTCGCACCTGCTCGTTAAGAATAGAATCTTGAGACAGTGACAGTTGAAATGGAACACTTCATTGGCTGCACCTGTTGTGATTGACTGAAAGACAGTTAGTATTGAGCTCTAGACAGGGGAGAGGATGAGAATGAGTTTTTTGTCTTTACAACATCGTTGTAAAAAAACTAAAAGGAGTTGGCACGTGTCCTTTTCACAGATCGGAGTCATGCTTGTGATCTCTCAAACAGTCTTTGAATGAAGTTTATAGGTGAAAGGGTTCAGGCACAAATGGACCTCCGTGTGGGACATGCGCTGATCTCTTGAAAAATGCACTTTTCAAAAGACTGGGATTCTCCATAGAGCCAGGCCTGTTTTTTTTTTACAAACCTGCCATTTAAAAAGTATTGGGAGTTGGGAGATGAAACTTTCACAATTTGGAGACATCCCATAGAGCTCGCTAACAACGCGTCAACTAAACTTCTAGGTGAAAGTGTTGATGTTTTATGACTGAAAAAGCCTCCTACACTCTAATCTCTAGAGTGGCGGAACTTTGGTTCATGAAGGTTCCACCATAGTTTTCAATGGAGACCCAGGCTTTCACAAAATCGCCAAAAACGGGAAAACGACAAGAGACATGGAGAAGCCTATAACTGTACGCGATCTCCAAGCCGAGCCGGTCGTTTTAGTGTTTGAACGGTGTCTCTATCTCGAAAGGCCTAGGAGGAGATCCATTTTCTATTTTACTGCTGCCCTGCACAAGACCAATAATAATGAAAGAAAGAAACAGGACTTAGAGATTACTATAAACGGGCCTTGCTCTGCAAGGGCCATGCTCTGCATGGTCCTTGCTCCGCAAGCCCGCTTAAATATATATTCCCAGAACAACATCTGATTATAAAGCAGAACAGCCTTCGGATGAGAAAGAGAATAGATTTACTTTTTTTTTTTTAAAAGCCCTCTGAGGTAGAGAGAGAGAGAGAGAGGTAACACAACAGCACCGGGAGGTGCATGGAACAACCGGGTAATTCATAAGAAATTCATAGCAGTAAAACATACCCGAACAATTGTCTTTTTTCCCCCTTTTTTAAAAAAAATGCCCTCTGAGGTAGAGAGAGAGAGAGAGAGAGACATACATACATACACAACAGCCAACAGCACCGGGAGGTGCATGGAACAACCAGGTTCATAAGAAATTCATAACAGTAAAACATACCGGAACAATTGAAACATAACACGAGCAGAAATATTCAACATACAAAGAGAGGGAAAGCAAGAGAGAGAGAGAGAGGTTTTTTATTCTCTGACATTCACAGGCAGACAGTCTCACACGCACACACACACTCAGACACATTCACGGCACAAAAAATTGTCGTCATCAAGTACTCCATTGGATTCTGCACATGATTCGTGGAACCATTTAGTGCATTTGCAGCAGGCCACCCATTCCTCCACTGCTTTATGGTCAGCTGCATCCCCGTACACCCCCTTGCAGACAGTGCAGGAGCCACTTTCCTGTACTCCCTGCAAGCAAGTTTTTTTGGGTCGCACATTTTCTGGCTTTTTCCCCTTTATTTTCTCCCTTGCCTCAACAAAGTCAAAATGCTCAGGGCTGGTGAGGTGAAAGGAGGGTGGCCTCGCCACCATCCACTTCTTCCCTCTCTGCCTTGTCGGGAGGTTGATCATTTCTGTAAAACTCACTGCAGCAGGGGCTGGAGGAGGACGGAGTGGGCCTGGAGGCGGGGG
>NW_026946341.1:0-15953 GCF_034702125.1 Engraulis encrasicolus | reverse complement strand
TGCCCCCTTAATAAAATGTGTCTGGATGTTGTTTTGGTGTGTTTATTGACTTCAGATTTCCAAATGCCAGTGATTCATTTGTAAATCTGTATGGTCCCTGATATGCTTTCGGCGAGGGCGTTTGTATTATATTGTGTCTTCAGTATCCCATATTGTTTATTTGTCTCTTCTGCTATGTGTCTGCGGTTTTGGTCTTTTTCGACTTTATTTTGATAGGACAGTGTGAGGGGTGGACAGGAAGAGAATTGGGAGTGAGACGGGGAAGGGTCGGCAAAGGACCCAGGCTGGGAATCGATCCTGGGTTGGCCGCATGGCAGACGAGCGCCCCACCGGTTGGCCACGGCAGGGTCTTGTGTCTGCAGCGGTTTCATGTGTTTATTGAGTTTGGGTTCCCAGCAGGACGGGCTGCTGCTTATGAATCTGATTTCAGAGGCTTCCCAACCGTGTTGCCAAGTGAGCCTCAGACAGGCGGACTTTGAATTGTATTGTCCTGTCTGTAGGCCTACTGTATTTGTGTGTGTGTGTGTGCTTGCGTGCGTGCGTGCGTGCATGCGTGTGTGTATGTGTGTTTGAGTTTGTGTATATACAGTACGGATATATGTGTGTGCATGCGTATATGCATGTGTGTTGCCTTGTCAGACATGCCTTTGTGTGAAGAGAAGAGGAGTGCCTTGCTTGTCTTGCTTGTATTGACTTGTATATTGTATATTGCACCTGCTGGTTGTCAGTGTCACGGGGCCCTGGGCTTGCTTGCGTCTCTGCTGGGAGTCTCTCTTTGCATTTTGCGGCTGACAAATAAGTCTGTTTGCTGGCCTTTGGCGGCGTGCTGATATCAAAAGGTCAGAGTAGCCTCATGTTAAGACTGCCGGCTTGTCTTGTCTGTCTGACGGGGGGGTTGGGGGTGGGGGTGGTAGGCAACGGCACCACATGCCTCTCCACACAAACACAAGGTCAATGCAAAACGGGAAATCATGAAAAACAACACAACAATGTTAACCACCCTGTTGTTTTCTTTCTTGTTTTTCTCGGTTCTCTCAGTGTTTAGCCAATCAGCAAACAGTTGAGAGTGGTGACGTAGAACTCACCCGCGAGCTCTGTTACTGATTGGTTAAGGTAACTATATTCACACTTTCGTTTTGTTATTTTTATGCTTTTGCGACTCTATAATGTAACAGGCATGCTAATAAAGCACAAGATGGGTTTTAATTTGAGTTTGGAACTTCAATTTATTTAAAGTAAGATCAGACCATGTCCCATCGTCCACAGAGACGGATTCCTCATGGCTTTTGCCAAACTGACAGTCGGCTATTCGCCCAGGCTAACAGTACTGTACATTGAAAGTGAAAGCCCAACTGGGAAACTCCAACTCCCATTGTCATTGTGACATGGTACTCCACAGCCCCCAATGACGGTATGCGGGGACGGTACCATGCTCAGTTTACCTCAGTCATGAAGGAGGATGGGGGAGAGCACTGGTCAATTACTTCTCCTACCAACCTGATGGGTCGGGAGTCGAACCAGCAACCTTTGGGCTACAAGTCATGACTGCCTACCCATGGATTGCTATATAATAAACCAGGTAATGTAAATTGAGAGCAAGTGTCCCGTCGATATGGCCTACTTGTTGAGCCACAATTTCTCTTGCTTGTTTCGCTATTCCTGGTTTTGATCAACGCACAGCAAAACATTTGTGCATTTAGCAACAGAAATTCGCTGATACTGCTGGAAAACTGTGCAAACTTGGTCACGTGACAAAAGTGCTTTCCCGCAGCGTTGAAGAGCACGACTAGCTGTATTTGCAAAGGTGTCGCTCCTCAACGCAGAATACACCTTTGCATGATGGCAGTTTGTTAGGGCTATTGCCTTAATCTTTTGCAGTAGGGACACAGCAAAATACCCACCTCCGCCCCAGGAAGGGGCAGTAGAATGGGGTGCATGGGATGTCAGGGTTCTGAAACACAAACGTGGAGCAGTTCGGTGCAGACCAAGTTCTGTTTAAAGATTAGAGTTCAGTCTCAGGCATTGCATTGTCCCCAGCTGTTGCAAAAGAACACATGTACTGTACAAATGATGTTAGGAGAACCAATTCAAATTCCAATGAAGCAGTCCATTTCGACTGAACACCGGTGTTGGTTCAGTTACAGAAAGGCGTTAACAGAGACTCTTTAAGTATATACTCTACTCTCTGGGGCGCTGAGGTTTCTGCAATATCCTGTTTTCCGTTTTCCATGTTTACACGAGGTGCCTCTTAAACCAATTATGTTTTTTCCCACGGCTGGTCTACGGATGCTGCATTTCAAGCCCTGATTCTCTACTCTGCTAGTAGCTCCATCTCCATACGCCCCCTATAGCCACTCTACACAACAACAACACACACACACAAAAGAGCTGTACAGAAAGAATAGGGAGAGAGAGAGCTATAGAGATAGAAAAGGTTGGAGAGAGAGAGAAAGAGAGAGAGGGAGAGAAAAAGGATGGAGCAAGAGAACTGTAGTGAAAGAAAAGATTGGAGAGAGAGAGATAGATAGAAAAGGTTGGAGAGAGAAAGAGAGAGAGGGGGAGAGATAGATAGTGATGAAGAGAATAAAAGCTGCATCTTCTCTCCCGCTCCTCCGAGAGGAGCGCAGAACGGAGGAGAGGAGCGGAGGAGTGGACGAGAGGAGTGGAGAGGAGGAGTGGAGAGGAGAGGAGGAGGAGGAAAGGAGCCGAGGAGAGGAGAGGAGAGGAGGAAAGGAGCCGAGGAGAGGAGAGGAGAGGAGGGGAGAGGAGAGGAGAGCGGAGGAGAGCAGAGGAGAGGAGCAGAGCAGAGCGCCTCACCTGTCCAAGCGTGGCTCTAATAAATAAATAACGCGCTAGTTATGAGCTGATGAGGTGAAGCGGCGGGTCGGGGCGAGTCGGGGCTCAGCTGAGCCTTAGAGGAGGCCAGGGGTGTATCCAGCTTTCAAAAAGTGGGGGTGTTCTAAAATATAATATATATATATCCCCAAATCCCCAGCCAGCCAGCCAGCCAGCCAGCCAGCACACTAATTTCTATATAGGTCTTTCATATGCCATATACCACATACAGTAGCCTACTGTAGGCCTATTTTTACAGAAACAAATTGCTCCTGCAAGTACGTCTATACTTAGGCGATATACGTACTTGCATCACAGTATCTTGTAGGCTATGTATCACAGATATACGAGTCAAAAACCCAAGCTCTCTGGACCACAATCAGTATCCATGATTTGAAAATTCTCTGCTGGGCTTGCCTGGCACCAAGTTTTGCTTTCATTTAGTAATCTCTCTATCTCTCTCTCTCCTCACACACACACACACACACACACACACACACACACACACACACACACACACACACACACACACACACACACACACACACACACACACACACACACACACACACACACACACACACACAAATCAACAAACCAAACTATTTATCTGTTTCATCCATTCTAATGCTATAGTGAATTTTCCCATACGGGGTTGCTACAAAACAGAATTTCAAATACCCTATACTAGGCCTAGTGATGTAACTTGTGATATAAGCTACAATTAAGGCTATAATACACGCACAACATAAAGCCACCTCACTGCACCACAAGCTTGAAAATTAATAAAAGAGCAGATGCACTGCTAAAGTAGGTCTATTTTTAATATGGAGATGATATAGGCTACAGCACAACGAAAAAATGTCTCACCAATGAACAAAATTATAGGCACAAAAATGATTGAGAGGACAGAATCATCAAGTTAACAGCCAGTCAGTTTGCAACCTCGACGCTGGTCTGAATCATGTGACTGCGGAGATCAGTTTGTCACTCACTCACAACTCTAGAACTAGTCTCTTGGCTGGACAGACAGGCGTGTCTCCATTGCAAATCCGAGATCACATCGCAAACAGGCTCCGTGTCTGAGCTGAGCACAAACACAATTTCAACTGCTCAAAAACACACGTAGCCTAGATGCCGTTTCAATATGTAGCATAGTGCACATTCAGCTAACGCTTGCAACATCCAAACTGCGTTGCCTCGAACACGTTGGCGCAAATTTACAGTATAACACCAAGTATCTCAGACACTAGCAACAAATGAGCAACAACAAAATCAATGAGGTTACCACAGTCAGACAGACCACCTAGCCTAATGATATCCACCAGAAGTTTACATGAAAACTGCCACTTGCTTGATGTTGAAAAGTAACGAGAAGACGGTGATCCCAGATGAACGTAGCCCAATGCTCGTTTAGCCACAATAGCCTAATAAAAAATGAAATCAGGCGCTAAAGTAGGCTTAGTTATGCTCATTGCCACGGGCACGAGGAAGGGAAACGGTCTTATCTGAATTCATAGCTTCTATCTATCCATGCTTTTCTTCCAGATTGACATCTCCTTCGTCGAAAATAGGCCTACAATCAATTGCACTTTTAAAAACATAAAACCTGTAAATATGACGGGTCCATTTTCGGCTGTCCCATGGTGAAAATGCTGCCCTCGGGATAGGCAATGAACTTTTGCTGATCTAAAACGATCAGAACTGAAGTTCTTCATTGAATGTGTCTGCGTGTAGCTAGGCCTACTTGGGTCTGCAGCACCATGACCACATAGTAAGCACAGCGATCTGTGTGACCGCGCACTCAGCACCGCGGTCAGCACCGCGGACAGCACGTTCTGCGCCCTGCGCAAACAGTTGTATTCACGCAACTGTTGCGCTGGAATGTACAGTGATACAGAGTGGTACAACGAAAGCAAACATTTTGAATTTCTCTATAGCCAGGCGAACATGTAATATTTCATTTCAAATGGATATTTTAGTGATGTTTAGTTTAACAAAAGTAAGGTGGATGGAATGGCCTTCCAGTAAAAGTGAGGGGGATGCAACGTACTCATCCCCCCCGTCGGATACGCCCCTGGAGGGAGGCATGGCTGGATTGGCCATAAGGCATACAGGGAAAGAGATGGGGAAGGGTTGGCAAAGGACCCCGACCAGAATCGAACCCGGGTCGCCGGCGTAGCAGCCCACTGGCTGTTAGCCACGCTAGGACATGGACTATTCTTCACATGTCTTCTAGGGCTGTAACAATATTGGATCGAACCGAGAAATCGCGATACTCAGTCACGATACTGTAGGCGATATCGTGATACGCCCTTTCAAAATGTTGTTATCCTTCTGTCCAGAAAACAATCACATGATACAATGTGATAGTGCTTCCAAGCTTCAAATGAGATACATTTGAGAAATCTTGGGGTGTATCAAACCGTAGGTCAGCGGCAACGGTCAAAAGGTCAATGCAAAACAGGAAATCATTTATTTTTTTAATAATGTTTATTGAAGGAAATAGACATTTTACAAGATTTCAATATACCACATATTCCTTCGTATTTTGTTTAAGTTTTATACATAAGGAACAACAAAACAATCCCAGCCAACCCCCCACCCCACACAAAATGCAACTGGAAGAACACAAAGGAGAGAGAGAGAGAGAGAGAGAGAGAGAGAGAGAGAGAGAGAGAGAGAGAGAGAGAGAGAGAGAGAGAGAGAGAGAGAGAGAGAGAGAGAGAGAGACCAAAAAGAGCCAGCTAACTAAAATAAGGTATAGAGGTAGGACAGTGAAAAGACTGTGACAATGAGAAAAAGAGAATAAGGAGAGCTCAGGAGCTAGGAGTCAGTGGCCTGCGTTTCTGACCATTTATCAAGTAGTGGCTGCCAGGTTTTAGAGAATGCTCTTTCCCTGCCTGTGTTGCTGTAGTGCAACCGTTCTAAATGCAACACACTACCCAGATCTCTAAGCCATTGTTGGAACTGAGGAGAGGCTTCTGATTTCCAATGTTGCAGAATGAGGCGTTTAGCCAAGAGAGTGCAGAGGGAGATAGCTTGTCCTATATAGCCACTTATGTTGACATTGTATTCTACACAGCCAAAAATGGCAAGGAGTGGGTCAGGCACAATAGTTTTGTGGAACGCTTTTGAGATGTAGTCAAATATGAGAGTCCAAAAGAGAGACAGTTTAGGACATGCCCAGAACTGATGCGTGAGGGTACCTGTTTGTTGTTTACATTTGTCGCATAGGGGAGATGTGTTTGGGTAAATACTATGCAGCCTGGCCTTGGAGAAGTGAAGCCTGTGGACCACTTTAAACTGTAACAAAGAGTGTCTGGAGTTTACTGAAGTACCGTGGATCATATCAAGTACACCCTCCCATACTGATGGGCACAGCTCCATACCAAGTTCTTGTTCCCAGCTGTTTTTGACCTTATCAGTGTTCACTTTCTGATGAGCCCCCAATATACCATACAAAATAGAGACTGTGCCACTGTTGCCTGGAGTAAGCCGTATAATGCTGTCCAGTGTTGTATGTTGGGGCTTTTGTTCATACTGTGGTATATGTGTTCTGATAAAATTTCTGATTTGCAGGAACCTGAAAAAGTGTGAGGCTGGCAGATCAAATACCTGTTGGAGATGTTGAAATGAAACTAGACACCCTTGAGAGTATAGGTCTTGTATGCAGAGTATATTATTAGTCCTCCATTTAGAAAAGACTGGATCCATTAAGGCTGGAGTGAATGCATGATTATGACATATTGGACTGTCTAAGTAAACTTTAGGCAAATCAAGAAAATGTTGGATCTGTTTCCAAACTTTAAGGGATTGAAAAATAATGGGACTTTTAATGTAGGAAGGTATTTTAACTTTAGGAGGGTTATTAAGTAGGGCAGGGAGGGAAGTGGGCCCACATGAAAGTACTTCCATCTGAAGCCACGAGGGGGCATCCTCTTGATTGCTATGGGTCCCTGGAAGGGCGCTACGCCAATGCAGTAAAGCATTCAGATTAGCCGCCCAATAGTAAAATTTAAAATGGGGCAAGCTGAAGCCTCCTTCCGGCTTTGGTTTCACTAAATGTCTTTTAGAAATTCTAGGTAATTTATTGTTCCAAATGAAGGAAGATATGATTGAGTCAAGTTTTTTTTAAAGAAGTAGAGGGGAATAAACACAGGAAGATTTTGAAAAATGTAAAGAAATCGGGGAAGGACAACCATTTTTATGGCATTGATGCGACCTACCATGGAGATAGGCAATGTGTTCCAAAATTGGATATTCTGTTTGAATTGCTGAAGTTTGGATTCCCAGTTACTGGAGAGGAGCTTTTGTTTATCACGTGTTACTATGATGCCAAGGGATTTGAATTTGTCAGTTGCAATTTTAAAAGCTGTTGTACTAAGGAAGTTATGGTCTACTTTATTAGATATGGGCATTAGTTCACTCTTGTTCCAGTTAATTTTATACCCTGAGAAGCTACCAAATGTATCAATGAGCTGAAGCAGGGGGGGAATAGAGGATTTAGGATGAGAGATGAATAAAGTAATGTCATCCGCAAACAGTGATATCTTATTCTTCACCCCTAAAATGTCAATTGGGGCTATCTCCTGTTTTGCTCTTATTTGGCTGGCTAGAGCCTCTAGCGCTAGGTTAAAAAGGTATGGTGAGCAAGAGGTACACCTCTATGGAGGGGAAACATGTCTGAGATGTCACCGTTTGTGATTATGGAAGCCAGAGGATGAGCATTAATAATCTCAATCCATCTAATGAATTCAGGGCCAAAATTAAAGTACTTCAAGGTGGTGAACATGTACTCTCTTTCCAAATAATCAAAAGCCTTCTCAGCGTCCAACGCTATGACCACAGATTCCTCTTTCTGCTTACTATAAATGATATTGAATAAACGGCGCAGGTTGAAATATATCTGTCTACCTGGTACAAATCCAGTCTGATCTGGATGTATGAGACTAGCGATATGTTTACGAAGTCGATTTGCTAACACCTTACTGAGAATTTTTGTTTCCATTTGAAGGAGAGATATTGGGCGGTATGACGCCATGTCCAGAGGGTCCCTGTCTTTTTTTAGGAATGAGAGTTATGTTCGCATTATACAGTGAAGGTGGCAGTACTGCTGTCTCTTTTGAGTGGGCAAACATGCGCAGCAACAAAGGGGTCAAGCTGGATGAGTATTTTTTGTAGATTTCAATGGTAAACCCATCTGGGCCTGGGGCTTTGTTATTTGGGAATTGAGATATAGCAGATTTGATTTCCTCCGTGGTAATGGGTGCTTCAATTGATTCGCAGGCCTCATCATCAAGTTTAGGGAGCTGGCTCTTCTCTAGGAACTCATTCATCTTCTGTAGGTCAGAGGACCCAACTTTAGACTGATACAGTTCTTCATAGAATGAAGCAAATGCTTTGTTTATTTTTTGTGGATCTGTTATTAGTTTGCCCTTTTTATCGTTTATTTTGTGTATTGCACGGGTAGCCTGAGTGTGTCGCAATTGCCTCGCAAGAAGCCTATGGGGCTTGTCACCAAGTTCAAAGTAGTTTTGTTGTGTTCTTGCAAGTAATGCGCAAACTCTTTGAGAGAGGATGGTGTTATATTCATATTTTAATCTAGTAATCTTTTCAAGTGTACTTTCCTTGGGGGTAGTCTTATAGAGGCCTTCCTGAATAGAAAGATCTTTAAGTAAATCTTCCAGTCTCATCGCTTCAGCTCTTTTTTGCCTTGACACATAGGCTATGATGTGACCCCTGATTACTGCCTTAAGTGCTTCCCATAAGGTTTTGTCATTTACATCTCCTGTGTCATTTTCAACGATAAAGAGTGAGATCTGATTTTGGAGAAAGTCAGTGAATTGCTTATCCTTCAGTAAGGTAGCGTCAAAACGCCACTGTCTACGAGTAGCTCTTACAGAGCCTACTTTTAGTACCATGGATATGGGCGCATGGTCTGAAATCACTATAGGATGATAGGTTGCTGAAACAGCAGCTGATAATAACTTAGAGTCCACTAAAAAATAATCAATGCGTGAATATACTTTATGTACTGAGGAGAAAAAGGAGTAGTCTCTTACAGTTGGATGAGTGAGACGCCATATATCGACTAAGTTAAGGTTTTCCATCAAAGTATTAAGTCGGATACATGAATTAGATTTTTGAAGGGACTTGGAGAACTGTTTGTCTAACAAGGGGTCTAGAACGGAATTGTAGTCCCCTCCCACTAAAACGCTCGTGTTTATGTAATCAGGAACCATATTAAAAACCTTTTGAAAAAAATCAGGATTGTCAAAATTAGGTGCATAGAGGTTTACTAGTGTAATCGGAACCGAGTTTAAAGTTCCCACTACAATTACAAATCTACCATTGGGATCAGATATTACTGAAGACTTAATAAAGGGGATGTTTTTCCTGATTAAGATTGCTACCCCCCTTGCTTTGGTAGAGAAGTTTGCTTCATATAGTTGATCTACCCAGCCTACCTTAAGTTTCCCTTTAGAAGTATGCTTAATGTGTGTTTCCTGAAGAAATATAGTCCGGGAGCCGTGGGGTTGAACCCAGATTTCTTTGATAAAGTTCTTTTTTTTGCTTTATCTGATAGATTTTAGGCAAGTCTTCAAGATTTCAGACGATGCCCGGTGATATCACTTGAGCATTTTCAGATTTTGAGCCTTTATTGTCCCATAAATGCAAATTATGACAAAAAACTAAAGACACCTAATATTACTGTGAATAATGTTACAAAATGTACCAAATTGCTTATATTACCTGAAAAACATTCACATTGGACTGCCTTAACACTGCCCTTATTGAAACAAACCCAATATGGGGTAATAATTGACCCTTTTATAACAGCAATCCCACAAATAAGACGAGACACTGTAGGTGAATAGGGTATTTTTTTTAACTTGCAGATATCAATATGAAACTTTATCAGATGATTACTCGTATGAATTGGAGAAAAAAATGTATTACAAGTTTTCTATATTTTATGTTTAAATATGCTAATTAGGCTATTATCTAATTAAATATGCACTAATTTGCATTAGATTTTGATGCAATGAATCTGACCACCTGAAAATGCCAGCTTCAAAATTCCTTTTTTATTTTGTTAATATCCTACATACAAGAATATTTACTGTGGTTAATTGTGGCTATCTCCTTTTGTTATCCAGGTACAGAGAAAATACTGCTAATAACCTTAAAAAATGCGATTTCGGCCTATTTTTATGCATTTAGTTATATAAATCAGGTCATGAATGACAAATCAACAAATGCCTCAATAAAAACATTCACAATATTGCTTAGAATAAGACTGTAAAGTATGGAACGGATTGTGCATTATGAGATCCTGCATAACATCACATCATGACAACATACATGACAACATCGCCGGTAGGTAGCCTACCACAAATAGCCAACATAAAAGAAAAAAAAAACAGAGTGTGGGGGTAGCTGGTGAGCAGTCGTTGGCTGTTCCAAAAGATGACTAAAGAAATGACATACATCCAGTGTATCCAGACTGGTATTGAATGATCACTTAAATCCATAAAGCCATCAAATAAGATCTGTACATGCATTTAAATTTACACAGAAAGACCTATATACACTGCAACATACAGTACCGCACGCTCAGAGAGAGAGAGAGAGAGAGAGAGAGAGAGAGGTCTAAACATAGGAAAACAGCTATACATTATATGTACGGTTGAGTCAAAAAATTAAGTCAATCCAGTGTATCCTGACTGGTATTAAATGATCACTTAAAAGTCCATGAAGCCATCAAATAAGACATGTACATGCATTTAAATTTGCACAGAAAGACCTGTCTACACCTATACAACATACAGAGTCCTTAACACCTAAAACACCTATAGCCTACATTATACTACACGCACACACACACACACACACACACACACACACACACACACACACACACACACAGTAAAGCTCACACAACATTGGTTCAGCAGCATCCCAGCCGAAAACATGCACAGAAAATGGTGCAAGGCACACTGTTTACAGCACAGCTACATTTCTTAGAATTACAGGGGCTTTTACTCTTGCAACCACATCTGATCATCTGTAAAATGTAGTCTGGTGCCACTTTGACCTTTTCTGGAACACTTATTGGTATCAGTGCTTTGTTGCAATGGTCTTTCTTCCATCCAAATGCTTCAGGAGATAGTTCAGGTGGAGTGTGAACCAATGTCCTCCACAATATTGCTTGAAAATGAGCCCTTTTCACATTCTCAAGAAATGCCTCTGTTGTTGTTGGTGGAAGAGCAGCCAGGTTAGGTGAAGATAAATGACCTTTCCCATTCTTTTTTCCCCATACCACCAACCTTGTATGTGACATGCTGATCTGTCTGGAATGCCATAACATGCCGACACAAAGTTAGTGGCCTCACTGGAAAGTTGTTGGAATGGTGCCAGCACATTACCAATTGATGTTAAGTGATATCCAGCTTTTAGGGTCTTGATAACAGAGCATTTACCAATACCAAAATAGGATGCCACAGTGTCACACCCTGATATGGCATGGGCTAGTAAAAGGTCAATTACAATGTCATTTTGTGGATTTACATTTTTAATTTTATCTCTTTCCATGTTAATACGACCACCACTGAAATTATGTACTTTGTAGGCAAACAAATAATCAGCCAAAAATTATGTAATTATTACTTACAATTTTTATTTTGTGTTACAACAGCACAGGAAGAGTAAATAGCAATGTATGAAATGGTGAAATTCTGTGTTGAATTAGTACAGTATTTTTTGGACTATAGGCCTATGTCGCTCCGGAGTTTAAGTCGCAATGGCCTAAAAATGCATTTTGTAGATGAAAAAATACGTCGCATCGGACTAATCGTCGCAGATTTTTGAAAGGTTATTCTATCCATGGAATCTATGTTGTGATAACTGGCGCATGGTAAGCTGCTGCTCAAAGACGGCATTGTTTTATAAACCAGCATCTGAAGCAGTGGCAACGCATTCAGAGGTGGTTGTAATGCACCAACTAAGATGGTTTGCCAACCGCCATAAAACCACCAAAGAAACCAAAAAGAAAAAGAAGAAGAAACAGTGATAACGCGCCATGTTGCCCTGTAGTCAGAACAACATTCAATTTTCGGCATTGTTTTGCGTTTGGACCGTGGGAGGGTTCGAGGCAACTTTGTTCCGTCTCCAGAGCACGCCTTTCTTTACCCCCTTTTCTGAGACTTCAGCCCATGACGGTATCAAAGGTGAGGGGGATTTCATCCATGTTGTGTAGGCTATGGTAGTGTCACGTTGTGCTCGTTTGTCAGAAACTCGCGGAAATGACCGATTTTCACCTGGTCTTTAATAACACAGGCACTCGTTCTCGGATAGAGAGGCGATTGCGTTGCATAGCGCAAATAAATCCACGAGAGGGGATTGCATTGCATAACGCGATAAATCCACGAGGTCCCTGACTTCCGCAAAAAAGTCCTATTCATTTCTTTGGCAATGTCATGGAGCCCGTAACAAGACCGTTGACTCGCAGCGCGCGCGTTGTTCGAGAACACATTTGTCCTGTATTCAGCTCTTCTTCTAGACGTGGGCCTTGAACCTTCAGATAGCTTTTTTGTTTTTGTTTCATAACATGCACATTTTCCTCCGCTTTTCTCCAGTCCCCAAACAGTTTTCCATTGCATCCAAACTTTCATTCAGCTGCCCTATTGCCATTTTCGGCTGCATATGTAATTACTTTCAGCTTGAACTCAGCAGTAGGCTATATTAACTTCTTTTGGGTGGTATATTTCTATTCAGTCGTCATTGTAAATGCCATTTTTTGTTGTGGTAAGTTGTAACATTTTTTCTATCAGTGGTATTAGGCAACACAACATAGGCCTAGTTGCACACATAGTGCTCTCCTGTGGAAAAAAAAACATATATATGTCGCACCAGAGTATATGTCGCATGTCCAGCCAAACCATGAAAAAAAGTGCGACTTGTAGTCCGAAAAATACGGTAATCCTTTCTGGGTATGTCTAAGCTGACACCACCAATATTCGCCTAAATGTTACATATTTCTGCTTGACAAACAGCTAGTTATGTAATTGTCTAAAATTTATTTGGTACGAGGACACTTTCTCCACTTTGATGTGGCAGGCCTACCACCCAGAATGCTCTATGGTTAATCATAGTGCAGTTATGAAGCTGTCAAAAGCTTGTGGGATATGGCTGCAGCGAAATCAACATGAAAGGGTTAATGTCTGAAATTGGCACATCACCCACTCCTATCCTGATGGGTAAGTGTTGGACAACTACAAACAGCAAAACCAAACAACCCACTATGAGATATAAAGCCACGTTTGGCGAAATGTTGGCCTTTGTGTCTCCGACTTGGAAAATCAGGCTTTTTGGGTGAATGCCCCGCCCCCAAACATGCATGACCCCACCCCCACTGATGCCCGTACCTCACCACCTGTTCTTATACACATCCCACCATGTAAACAAACACAAAATAAGTATGGTATAGGGTATTTGGTCAGCATAACATGAACTGGGAGCTAAAGACTGTTGTAATCTATGGCTGCAGCACATCAAGCATAAAAGGCTCAATACCTGAAAATGCTCAAGGGATATCACCGGGCATCGTCTGGAATCTTAATAGGTACACCTTAGGCAACCACAAACTGCAAAGAAAAAAACTTTATCAGACGAAACTGGGTTCGGCTGATATTTGGCTTTTGGCTGCCGGACTAATATTATATCCGCACCAAGTGACTTCAGATGAGAAAATACCTTCGCTCGTTTTACAACATGACCAAGGCCCTTGACATTCCAACTAACAAAGTTGTAACCCCCACTGTGCACCTGAGCTGCATTCTTATCATGTGTCACTCTATTAATCTATTTTTATAAAGTAAAATAAACACTGTCTGTAGGAAAATTATATGGTGCTGCTGGCATAGAAAGAGAGAGAGAAAAGAAAACATAAAAATCAGTTGCCCCCACAAGTCCCTAGTTTGAAGACTGCCCAGACGGCAGCTACCACCACTAAAAGGCATTTCTAAGACTCACCTGTCCTGCACTCGCAGCCCACCTGGCTGATAATAAGTGCCCCACAACATAATGGTACTACTTAACAAGTAACAAACAGCAAACAACTGGCCTATCAAGAACATAATTGCCATCAAACATATTTAGGAGACCTGCCCAGTAAACAAGAGTGACTCTTTCCCTTGTAAAAGTAAATAAATAAAAGTTTTTTTTAAATGAATAATAATAATAAAAAAAATAATTAAAGACACTGAAGGGGGTTGAGTGGGAAGAGGATGACTAGGCAGGCCAAGGGATAGTACAAGTTTTACAAATTAAAATGACAATTTAGTGAACATTTAACAAACAAATGAGGAAACACATTTAGTGTTTATGAGTTTAAGATACACAGTCTCTTTGTAGCTTACTAAGAATGCTTGGTTAAATCTACTGGAATTCACGGAGAGGAAGAAAGGAAAATAGTCTAGCCTACTAGTCAGCAAGAATGCCTGGCTCGAGAAGTCACGCAAATGTTTGAAATACAAACTCAATATTAGCCATTTTAAGGTCCATAACAGTTCGCAAGCCACGTGAATTATGTGGACAAAGGATATTTATGCTGTGTCCTCCTCAACGTTGTTTTGACTGGGGTTGAACGGCTGTGCCCGCCGATGCTTCGACACAAGGTCCTCTGCTTCCTTGACCGAGTAGAGGCGCGTTCTGTCGGCGTTTACATCTAGAGTGACAAACAGCTTGGCTGGATATTGGAGGGAAGGTTTGAGATTAAGGTTGTACAGGTCCTTCATTACGTCTCGGTATTCGGATCGCATATCCAAAACTTCAGGGCTGTAGTCTTCAAAGATCTGGATTGGGGTGCCTCGGTACTGAAGTGTGCCTCGAAGAGAGCGGGCTTCGCGTATCACCAGGTCGCGCGTCTGGAATTTGTGGAAACACATAACAACGGAACGCGGCTTATCCCTGGTGCCTCGCTTAAGCGCGCGATGTGCGCGGTCCAGCTCAGGTGCCGATGTGAGAACCTTTTCCCCCAATACCTCCACCAGAAGTTCTGCAAAAAAGTCAGTTGGGCGAGAGCCGCTTTCAATCGCCTCGGGCAATCCAAAGATACGAATGTTATTCCGTCTGCTTCGTCCTTCCAAGTCCAGAACTTTTGCTTGTAGCTTAGCAATTGCCTCAGCCATGGATATGCAGCTAGCTTCAAGTGCCCTAATTTGGTCGCTGGCTTCGTTGGCATTGTTCTCCAGAGAAATTACCCGCTTGTCGTGGTCGTCAACCTTCGCTTGAATTGTGTCCAGTTTAGATTCCAGTGATGAAATGGCTGATTTAAAGTCCGTCGAAATGGCTGCTCGCAGTTCCTCGTGCATTGCCGCTATGGCTTCCATGTTCACTTGGTTGACGGCCGTACTGTCTTTGTCTTCGTCCTTTTTAGTATCCTTTGCCGATCGTGTGACCCTCTTGTCATCCATCGATGTTGTTATTGATTAGATGTTGCTGTTTCTTAATGTTTTCGTTGCGTACGGGGACTAAATTTAGTATTAATTTAAAGAATGGTGGGAGCGTGGAGAAAACGTGTCTACCCCATGCTCGTGCAGCCGGAAGTCCCCCAAAACAGGAAATCATGAAAGAAAACATAACAATGTCAACCACCCTGCTGTTTTCTTTATTTCTTGTTTCTCTCCATGTGTCCTTACGAGTGTCATGTGATTCATGCTGTTTAGGGGAATGTCACTGAGGGAAAAATGACTGGGTGTTTTCTTTTTCAATAATATCTTTTTAGGGGCCTTTATGCCCTTATTTACAGCAGAGTGTGAGACTCACACACACACACACACACACACACACACACACACACACACACACACACACACACACACACACACACACACACACACACACACACACCTCCTCCTCCATCTACCTCTCTGCTTCCGTCTGGCTCCTCAGTCTGCAGGTCTGGCTGCTCTCCACAGGGAGACCCACGCGGTGCCAACACCACCCCCCATCCTACCTCCAACCACACCTCTACAACAACAGAGACCCATGTGGTGCATACCTACACCCACCTGCACACACCCCCACCCCCCCCTCTTTCAGAGAGAGAGGTA
>NW_026946340.1:0-15912 GCF_034702125.1 Engraulis encrasicolus | reverse complement strand
AAATCAAATGGGTACATATTTCTCACTGATTTGAGCGAGTGGGGAGGGAGTGTCAGGCAATAAATGGGGGAAACGCCGAAGTAGCTACCTACAGTAGGCCTAAACTGGTAGCCAGCGGGTAGCCTACTCGCAGTTCTGGAGAACAGGACACTAGCATAAAAACAGCAGCACATCATCACGACAACAGCTCAAGACAAATGTGCTGGCGCAAAATTACAAGAGAAGTGCATGGAAATGTATCAAAATTGGTACATGTTTGTGACTGATAAAGTCAGGATGACAACTTGGTCTCAGACAATAGGAAACGAAACGCCGAACGCATAACACCAGCGACGGTATGGGTAATAGTGGGGTAATTTGGCTACACTGCATTGGCTACTATCGGGTGTGTTGGGGGTGAAAGCTAACCTCATTTTCTCCCTGGGTCACGTCTCTTATAGAATTCTATCGTCTCCTCCTCCTCTTTTCTTTCCCTGCTCGAACCATCTCCCTTCATTCTGCTCCTGTGCGCTAGCGGCCACAGCCCCACTGTCTGTCCCAACCTGAGATCGAGCTGTCTGGCCATTGAGAGTAAATAGAACTTTTATTTACTCTCAATGTGTCTGGCAGTGGTTCCCCATCTCCGGACCGAAACATGAGCGCGAGCTTATGCTGTTAGCTTTAAATAAGTCAGTGATTTCAGCACATTTTTTTGCGTGCTCTTTAAGTTTTTGCTTTCTCTTTTTCTTGCGCTTGTCATAGCCACTCTTTTCTTTCTCCATTTTGTGTCCTCTCTGTCGTCCAGTTTTAACAGCATAGCCAGTCTACAGTTGAGGTGATGATGAGTTTTGTCAAAAGAGGGCCTGAAGGGAGGGGCGGGACTTCGAGACCCAAAGCATTTCATTGGACTAGCCCAATGTGCATCAAGAGAAGCATCCAATGGGCTCCGATGTGTTAACTTTTTTACCGTCGCAGACAAAAAAATATGTATATATTTTTTTATTATTATTTCGGGCCTTCGGATTTGCCCGGTACTCCAGATAGCCAGTCCAGCCCTGGACAACTCCAAAAGGCTACAAAGGAGTTCAAAGAGGCACTTCAGGCCTGGCATACCTTACATACAGCACATCAACATGTACAACATATAAGGATGGGTCATTGTGGGTGAGATGGATCCATCAGACAATCCTGATGTAAGGTGTCTGGCTACAGTGTCTGTTTGGGTGGCTTGCCACGTCAAAGTCAAGTTCACTTGGAACTTGCAAAGCAGGAAAAATAATGTAAATCTCTGCAAATTTCTCTGGCAGCACTGGCATCTATCACTAAGCTTGAGCCTAGTGTTCTTACATCTACACGTACAGTGGCTCCCAAAAGTCTACACACCCCTCTTCAAATGTCATGTTTTTGTGATGTAAAAAATGACAGAAAGGCAAATAATTTCACAATTTTTTCCACCTTCAATCTAAGCAATTAACCTCTACAATGCAATTGAGACAAGCATAAACAACAGAAAATAAAAAACTTCAATTAACATGGTTGCAGAAATATCATGGCCCAAGTGTCTGTTCTCCCACTCTCCTTTGGCAGGAGATGCACTGCAAAGGTAGCCTGGGCAAAGCCGACTGTTGACTGTTGGGTGGAGTACATAGGATGGCGTCGCCAGGCTACTGCAAGGGCATTCAGTGGGTGCATTTGCAATTATGAATTTATTTACTGGCCTGGTTCCTACCACACCTCTGTGTGTTTAAGTTTTATGTGCTTTTTTTGGGTCTTTTTATTACTTTATATATGACAGGAAGTGAGTGAGGAGAGACGGGGAAGGGCCGGCAAAGGACCTGGGCTTGTAATCAAACCCGGGTCAGCCGCATGGTAGATGAGTGCCCTACCATTTGGCTACGGCAGGGCCAATTTTTATCTGCCTAATAGGTTGACATACAGTATGGTTTTCACAGAGCCCTATCTCTGTCATTTCGTGAAGTTTTCACGAAAAAAATGGGGAAATTAACTTTAAACTTCAATTTTTTTCGTGAAAACTTCACGAAATGACCAAGATACGGTTGGTTCACAGGGGTTAGCAATTCTTGCTACATTTTGTTTCACAGAGCCCCTCAAGAGATAAGGACCTTTAACCCATAATAGCCTAGGTTTTATTTATTTATTCATTTATTTTGCAGGTCCTGTGTTTTACAGATAATGGCTCAAGGATCTGTGGAAGTTTTAATTTTTTCCAACACTACGGTCAAAATATATGCATTAAGTATGTTTTTTTTAGGAACATTTAAAATAATAACAGGAATCTTTGTTGATGACTACAGTAAAAATATGTAACAAACATTTATTTAGCAAAACAAAGCCAAAACAAACAATCATCACGGTTGTCAGTATGTCTGTTATCATGATGCCCCTACCTGGCATGACTTCCCCTAAAATAGCAACAGAGGTAAAATGCAGATTAACTAACCACCTCCCCTTAAAAGTCAATTTTCAACAAATCATCACATTCCCCCAAACAAATAACCATAAATGTACAATATCTATTACATGACCCTTCACACCACACCAATACAAGTTTGGCTTTGCAACCCCTCATGTACATCTGCAACAAGTGTACGCCATGACAAATGCATTGGGTACCACTCTCAGTGGTTCATCATTTAGATAGTCCTCAGTCTTATAGAAGGTCTGGAGTCCCCTGCTGCAGACAATTGAGAGTATAATTCCTCCATCTTCTTAATGTCACTGCTGACATCTACAACAAAGAATACATTCTTTTTGAAATATTTTGACTTTATTTAGGACAAGACAGTGAGAGAGTGACAGGAAACGAGTGGGAGAAAGAGATGGGGAAGGATCGGCAAAGGACCCAGGCCGGAATCGAGCCCGGGTTGCCAGCGTACAGTAGCAGCACAGTGCCCAACCATGAGAGCCACGGCAGGGCCAAAATAAATAATGGTATATTCTGGATGGAGAGTGTAATTTTACCATTCATCAAACTATGAAGGGCATTTCAGTTCAATGTAATATATAAGTAAGTATTTGTAGAGATCGTACACGCAACTTACCCATGGTGAAAGTGGAGAGTGATTCAGACAATGCATTTGCCATGGCTTTCTGCAGTGTATTTCTGAAATCTGACTCTATCTGGTCCTTATAAAAAGAAAGGGGAGTATTTGTTCAGCAATCAGTTATGTTGTCATTTATAACATAGAATCTTTAAGAAAAATATAAACAAACAAACCATGAATTGTTTGAACAAGGACAACATCTCTGTCTTTGCCTTGTTGAACATAGTTTCCTTTTTCTTCTCTACATATTCCAGCAGCACTCTTGTCTTCCCTATCATAGACCTTGTTCCAATTTTTGCATGAGCCTCTGCAACAACAACAAGCAATATGTATGTCAGAAAAAAATCAGTAAACTATTAATCCTTGAATGAATCCTTATGCTGATAAGTCTTACCTTCATAGGCAGGAATCATCTCGTTTTTAATTGTATTTTCGATTGATGCGTACATATCTTTCTTTGTCTTCAAAATGAATCCACGTGCCTTCTCCTTCAGCTTGGTTTCCTGCCGATATTAAATCAAGAATCAGCTGTGAATGATACTTTACATATTACCCTACATTAAATGAACACCTACTGATGAAACATGGATATCAGGGAACATCCATCGCCTTAATTTAGACTCAACCATATAAGTGGTCCAGTAGCCCGGCTCCCAATTTAGAGTTGACCATTCCATGAGCATAATAGGTTATATTAACCTTGAAAGGTCATTGTAACCTTGAAGAATCTCAAATTTACCCATTTTGTTTTTTATCATTTTTTCTTGTCATACACCATTTATGGTATGTTGACTTATTTGATGATATTATTCTGATTATTTTGTGTACATATAGTCCTTATAATGAATGTCAAGGGGTCATTTCACGTGAAATCAGACACTTTGGGACCCGACCGACCCGGATTTCAATCATACTTGGTGTGCCTTTTCAGTAGCAAGGTAGCACCACAGAACTGCATTGGTTTGAATCTGACACTAATATTAAGGGAGAAACAGACTAGGAAAGGTTCACATGTGAGGGTAGGACACTATACATTCAGCCTTGAATATATCAGTCAGTGTTAGTCATAAAAAGATGCCTGTGGTGTTGTTTGAAAGCTCTTTTCTGGCTCTACATATTACACAATCACCTTGGAATACAACTACTCTCAGAATATGAATTATGATAAATTGAAAAATTAAAAATGGAATATCTAAAAAACTCATATTTTAAAATGGCCAGTTCCTTGTCTAAACGTAGCCAGCAATGTCATGAGCAACACCTCAAATGCTGGTGTTCGGTTCTTTATTCATTTCAGAGAGAATTTGACTCACACATATGGCATCATACAGACCACTTACTAATAATATGGTAATACCATAGTAGCATCACATGACAAAACAAAAACAAAACAAAAAAGGTCAGTGTCCATCGTCCCAGTTTTCAGAAACTAAAGCAGATGTCCATTTATACACACCAAATGATGATATGTGAATGTTTGAACATTCCTTCTCTGTGTGTTCCTGTGCCATCCTCCCTTTACCGTACTTTAAAGAGATAATCAATGGCTACACTCTCATTTTGTACTCTACCAGTGCATTTGAAGCAGCAGCTGTGTCTTTTGTAGATAATGTGTAAGTACGTCCCGTTGCAGTTACAGGTTCCACTACCAGAAGCACATCCTGATGATCCATGACAAGTCTATCTGGTCTGAGGGGAAAAGTGAAGGATGGAGATGGTCCATGAGGATGCAGGAAGTTCAGTTTCACCTCTCCAGTGCTCGGCATACATTCCTCAACACATGCTAGCCACCAGTTGCCATCATATACAGCTACAACATACCCTTTGATGCTTGAAAATGTAACACATTCCTTTACTGAGCTCACTCTTTCAACTCTGCCTTCTCTGAATGCTGAAAATGGCCTAACTTCCACTGTGTCCATTGACAATGGGCAGAAGCTGTGTAGTTTTTGAGTACCTGGAATAGTTCTTGCAGATTCAAACCTTTTCAACAGGTTCTCAGCTTCATGATGGTACATCTCTGTTGTGGCAAACTGGCAATGGATGTTCTTGACATTATCCTTGACAAATTCAAACAGTTGGTTTGGCGTTACAATTTGATTGTCAATAGGACGTTGCAGACTTGCTCGTGCAGCAAGCCGTTTAACTGTCCCTCCAACGCCATCACATGGACCTTTGCCATGTGATGTGGCAAAAAAGTGCCACTCTGCAGGTATGTGAAAGTCTGCCTCGTGGTGGCACAAATTTGTTATGTTTTTAAGGGTTTTTATATTGTGCAGCACAGCCATCAGAAAAATATATGATCTTCTTTGGGCGTTCTGTCATTGATGAAGTGTCGTTGAGGAACTGAATTAGGAGCTTCTGAAACAGATGTACAGCAATTGTATCGTGAATGTTGCAGTCTGAAATAACCACAAAACAGATTTTTTCCAGTTTCAACTGATATTGGTAGTAGCATACAAATGGATGGATTGTGGCCTGAAGGTTGTTCCAGTGAAATGATTGAATAGCATCTTGAATTACAAAACTATAGTTTTCTGCAAAGTCTGCTACCACTAAAAACGTTCCTGGTTCAAGGGAGTCACGAGCCTGTTGGTAAAACATGCTCTGCTGTTTTGCAATGTAATCATGATGCATGACCTTGGGAAGACTACACACAAAGGTTTCCAGAAACTCATTTACTGGCTGTGTCTTAGTTTCAAGTGTTGACCTATCTGTTGATGTCCATTGTTTGAACTCCACATTATCTATCATGCAATTTTCCATGTATTTTTCCAGTCTCCAAAGAAGATTGGGAGTTCCTGGACACTCTGTACAGTCCTGAAGGAAGCAGCTAATGCTTGGAGGGTTGCACTGTATTGCTCCAATACAGTCCCGGTAGTGTTTAATCTCACCATTGGAAACAGTATCAAAACGTGCTCCATCAAACAACAGTTTTATATTTTGATGTATTGTACACACACATACACAATGTGTACCACTGGATCCTGCAAGAACACACTGTCTGGGTCGCAATATGGAAAATTTGGTGAAGCCAATTTTCACTTCTGGATGCTTGTCTTTAAAGTGTTGAAAAGCTTCACGTAGGTTGCAAAGTACAAGCCTTTTTTGAAGGAGCTGCCTCTTGCCACCGACATTGATTGACAGACAGTCTTTCATACCAGGCATCACCCGACTGACAGACTCAGACAAATAGAACTTTTCTACTGTCTCTACTGTTTGTGTGGATAGTCTATTTCCAGGCTTTGGATTAGGTACTGTCAAAACCCCATGCTCCTTTGCCAGTTGTTTTGATTTTACTGCCATGTGTTTTGTGGTTTGAAAATCTGTCATTATTTTTCTCACACTCCAACTTCCAGGTAATGCAGTTAGGATCTGCAGCTTGTCACTTCTGGCAGATGAACTTCTGAACTTTTCGCGGAGCTGATGTATCATTTCTTCTCCGTCATCTTTCCATGGTCTGAGTGGTTGTCCGGTGGCAGCTTCAATCTTTCCCCGTATCTTTCTTGCAATATTCTCCACTTTTCTTTTAGCATAGGTTCCCTTGGCCACTCTCTTTAAGCGGATTGGAGATTCACCAATCGATGATAAAGTGGCATTAAGATTGCATAGCTCAACATTTGCATATTCCATGTCAGAAGTTGCAGAGGTTGAGGGGCCAGCCACAGCTACTGAAGGGTCTGAATTGTCAGGCTGTGAGATTAGCTCTGTTGTGACTGTTGTTTTCAGCTTCATGTAGCAGTTCCTGCAGACGCGCTGTCCAATCCTCAGGCTGAGTGTCGGATGATGTTCTATGGCATCCTCAGGCAGATCTCTCAAGTCACGAGTTATTCTTTTACGATGACCATTAAAAGGGTAAGAACATTTTTGATGTAAAAGCCTCAAATAATGCCTCTTTGAAGACATGGCAAGGTTCAATGCTGCAGTAACCTGAACAACTCAGTCCAATGCATGTGCATAAAGTTCAGTGCACCCAACAGCAAGCCCGTTAAGTAGACTGATCACACCTGCACTTGCACACCATTCACTTAATGCATTCAATTAGTGATGCCTGGGTCAATCTGTGACATCAGACACTAAGTGTGAGGTGGGGTACTCATGTCAGGTAGTGTACTTGCAACCCATTTTGAACCTTTATGTCCCATTATCTCTGAAATGAATAATAACCCGAACACCAGCATTTGAGGTGTTGCTCATGACATTGCTGGCTACGTTTAGACAAGGAACTGGCCATTTTAAAATATGAGTTTTTTAGATATTCCATTTTTAATTTTTCAATTTATAATAATTCATATTCTGAGAGTAGTTGTATTCCAAGGTGATTGTGTAATATGTAGAGCCAGAAAAGAGCTTTCAAACAACACCACAGGCATCTTTTTGTGACTAACACTGACTGATATATTCAAGGCTGAATGTATAGTGTCCTACCCTCACATGTGAACCTTTCCTAGTCTGTTTCTCCCTTAATATTAGTGTCAGATTCAAACCAATGCAGTTCTGTGGTGCTACCTTGCTACTGAAAAGGCACACCAAGTATGATTGAAATCCGGGTCGGTCGGGTCCCAAAGAGTCTGATTTCACGTGAAATGACCTCAAGGTCAAGGTCTTTTTTCTCTTCTGAACACCTCAACCATACGTTTGTCCTTGTCAGGCCGCTCCAAACCAAGTAAAACATGCCCTTTTTTCCTGACAAGGTTTCCCCAACATATTCTATTAGCTGGGAACATATTTCCAAATCAAATCGTGTATCAATTTATAAGTCTACGTGCCAGGTCCAGAACTAATAGTTCTTTTTTTTTATTTGGGAGCTGGTGGAGTACATGTGCACTGCATTTTGCATAATGCTTTACTTTTTCAGGCACCTCTTGGCATCAGTACAACACGTTGTCTCAGTTAATTACAATTGACATGTTTTTGATGTGTCATCATCACACATTGACGATTAATTGAATTTACCTCCTTTTCAATAAAGTGCAGAATGTGATCCATTGCTTCTGGCTTGCTGTAGCCATCTCTTACGTTGATGGAGCAGATGCTGAATTCATTGATCTTCTCCTGTACAGACTGCCCGGTTTTCCCCTTATTTCTGTGCACATTAAATGTAATGAGTGTCACAACAGAAGCCCCTACATTCATGTTTGTTTGTTTGTTTGTAAGTTAGCGTTGCGTGTGTGTTTGTCCACCAGAGGGCGGAGGTGCGCTATCTGAGCGTTTATCTAGTTGAGTTTTATCTTGCTCTGGTGTTATGTCTGTCATACTGCTATTCCTTTTACATAGGCTACAGGCCTACTGTTTAGTTTAATTTGCTGCTATGCCTTTTAACCTTCTGTTTTACTACTGCAACATCAAGTGTCCCTGGGTACATTGAAAGGCGCTACAAATAAAGAAATATTATTATCAAACATGTATATTAGTGGGTAGTATGCTTGAGGAAGTTATTGCACACAAGGGTTAGCTTATGGCACCAAATTATTCATTATTTTCTTTCTAAAACGACTGGTTCCAATACTTTTGCTCTCCAACAATTGCCGTGGTCAAATACAGACTGATGAATCCAGATATTTTTGACACATCTAGATGTAAATACCAGTAAATAAAAGCTAACATTCTCAACTCTTGTCCCATAGTCACCGTTTGGTCTTAAAGTTAAATGTCTTCATTGAACAAAAATCTGCCTTTCTGTTCCTGTGCTTCAAGAGGGGACTGTATATGACCATATAATGGCAATTAGGTGAAGCCAGATCCCATCAACTTAAACTTAAGCAGCTTACTACAGTAGGCCTACACCTCCAGGATGCAAACATTTCTTGACACGCTACAGTAAGAACACATAAACTGAGGTGGTGGAAGTACAAGAAGTTAAGTTACCAGGTTAATACATACAAGAATAAGGTGTTGAACTCCTCCTTGATGCTGTTTCGCATAACTACAGCCAAAGCCTTGTTAACGTCTCTTGTTTCTCCATCATTTGACCTGATATAGCCTTTGTTCCTGCACAAGGCTGACAGAGTCTGGTGGAAACCACGTCCATCCTTTCCATCCTTTCATGAGGATTTAAAAAAAAAATACTTGGTCATTGAGTTGGGTAAAGCATGATACATACAGGTAGATCTGTATGATTTTCAGAGTAATAGTCATACAATTTGCCTAAAATACTTACAGGTATTTTCACTTGATGGTGTGCTATGGCAACACATTTTTCTGCTGCCTTCTGAACTCCCTGTGAGATGCATTCCTCCAGCTGATACAGGCATGGACTTAACCGATCCATTCTCAAACACAGCAATTCAGCCTCCAGGTTCTGTGATAGCTCGGCGCGCAGTTTGGATCTATCTACATTCTAAAATAAAAGTAGAAGATCTTGCATTCTTTCATCTCAAATCCAGGACAAATTACTATGCAACACAACACTTCCTACTCTGGGGAAACGCACCATTTCTCGGGAGGCTTGAAAGAGGTGCAGGATCCCAATGGCACTTGACAAAAACTGTGAAGCCATCTTTCTGGTGTAACTGTCGTAAAAGGTCTTCAGTCCCTCTCTCAGGCATGGTATCTCTTATGATTTCAAAGAGAAAATGTATATACCAATGAATATAAAGAATGGATGCATAACTGTATATACAGATGGTGTAACTTCAATCTGCTCATTACCGTGCCGGGCCGCAACAGCGTACCGTGATCATTACACCCTGTGGCCATTCGGAATGCGGGGGGCAGTATAGCACCGCTTTTGCAGAGCAGCGTCTGCCTGTGTCTATGGTCTGTTTGTGCTTCCGTCCTTGCCCGTCCCCCAGTTTTAGTAGTAGTAGAAATACAGTCAGCAAATGTTTTATTTAGCATTGGGCATTTGATAGGGCATTTGATAATAACACAAGTGTGAGCCCTAAACAAGACCACAACCACAATAACCCAATTTAGGACCATAGGCCTATTCAACCGTTTCCACAACCTCACTGATCACAGTTGCTTCATCTGTAATGCCAGGGCTAAGAATAACGAAAATAGCAAAACAGAGTAGGCTAATAAACCGTAATGGAGAGACTGAGGAGACATGAAATCAAGCGGCGGAGTTCGGACCATTTTGAGTGGACCGATGTCGCTTGCTTTGTGTAGCCCTATCAAGCAAGCCTGTCTGTCTCATTTGTGCGATGAGCACAAAAACACAAATTGAACCACTCGTATAGTGTGAGTCAAACAGACATGAACAACATTGTAGCCTAATGAAGTAGTGCCCCGTCATGTCAGCATGAGAGAGGTGATTTTACATTTGGCGACGACATTCCGTCTTTAAAACTGGCGCATGCCGCTTCCCCTATTGCAGGTTATTACCTGATCTACACTGTCGTTACCACAAAAAACAAGGTAGCACAACTTAATACTATTACTAGCCTATATATCTGGTAGCCTAAATAGTAGGTTGAAGACGGGGGTATTATTGGTGCACTGGGGTTTTTTGCGAAGCAGAGTAATCTGCTTCAGTGTAGCTCATTGTATGTTGATCCCTCCCTCAGTTTTAGGCTACAAGTGGAAAGAGTCAGCCAATTGCGCACGTAACATTGGGTATTTGATAATAACACAAGCGTGATCCCTAAACAAGACCGCCAGTCGACGATGTTTTGTTTTCATTATTCTGTCCTGCATTCACCGTCTCAATTCCGCTCCTAACTTATAGGCTAAGTGATGTCTGTTAATTATTTCTGCACTACCTATTCAAGTCAGGAACGGATATCCTCAGGATAGCCTACGGACTAATAGGTTGAAGACGTTTTTTTTTGTATTGGTGCTTGTGAACATTTCATCCTTTCAATGCGCTGTTGTGCGCGATCGACGGGATTCCGGTTAACTGGGGATGTGATGCACACATGACAATACATCTGTTACACCAGGTGTGGCTAATCATCTGTGATTAGGACTGCAAATTCAGTTGCGTCGGTGGAGATGCGAACCAACAGTAGGCTATGACTGGGGAACTATGACTCCTTCGGAGGCTGGATAACCTGTCGCGCCACGACATGTCACAAAAGGCTGTGCAGTCCCGTGCACTGCACTGCACTGCTGTAACCCACCCATCCCCCACAGACAAACATTCATGTTCTGAAAAGTTCAACACGTTCTGAACATTTTAGCCGCTTTGCATTAAGTTTTCGAGCAGACACTTGTCCACGGTGACGCAACATCGAAAGTGAAACGCAGAGACTGTTCACAAATAACTGAATAAAGATTTCATTAAAAAAAAAACCCACAGCATTTCTATGAAAATGTGCTGGGTGACCACACTGCCTATGCCTATCCAGATGCACGTATAGCAACAATGAGAAAGAGAGGGAGAGACGGAGAGAGAGAGAGCGATTAGCGCGTATCTGTGTGTGTGTGTGTGTGTGTGTGTGTGTGTGTGTGTGTGTGTGTGTGTGTGTGTGTCGGGGAACATTTGAAGTGAAAAAAAACACCCTCCCCCACTTCAGCATCAGATGTTGGTGGTCTACAAGTCAATATGTTTACCCGACTATCTTGTAGCCCAGTCATGAAGTTCATAAAGCCATCGGTAGCCTATAGGCCAAGATATCCAAAATCCCTCCGCAAATTTCTGCATTGCCTGAGTTCATAGGCTAAAACAACTTTATTTAGGCCTAACTTATTTAGCTTACTTTATTAGCCTTATTTAGGCCTATTATCGTATTTAGGCTTTAACGTGGGCCTATTTTACAAAATATCGAAAGAAGGAAAGACACGACAGACAAGTTGAGGCTTACTGATCGTAGCCTATTACAGCAAATCGAACATGCGCTTTATGAACACACTAGCCTGAGGGCAAACATCTTCTTGGCACTATTGAGATAACCAGGCCATGCCATGAATTCAACTACCTGGGCCCACACTAAAATACTGACAGACTACAATTGCTTGGATCTTCAGTGGGTTTCGTGGGTCCGGGGGGATGGGTGGTGATGGCACGCTTGATGTATTTTTCCCCACCCCATGCATGCACGCGGACACACAGTGTCGGGACATTCACCCAATGAATGACTGAGTGCGGCTAAATATGCCTGTTGCATATCGTAGCCTAATTATTCACACATCACGTCAAGTCACAAATTAGTAGTCTCTTGCAGTTGACCTATGCCAAATTAACGTCCTCCCTGTAAGGCTGCACTAATTCAAACAGGTAGAGGAGTCGGCTTAGCCTATAGCCAAAGTCTATAAAATGTAGCCTATTTTTTGTAATTTCCAATTATCTAGGCTATGTTTACGATAATGATTTGTTGCGCTACGACGGTGCTCAAGACAAGTTGGAACATAGTCATCTCAAGTGCTCCATTTTATTTTGATCCTGCTTTAAGTCAATGGGCGAGAGGGACGGATGAAACGGGTGTTTCATTCGTCCCGACAGTGTCTACTGACACTAAAATCCCTTTTGCCTGTAAACCTGACAACTTTGACTTTTCATACTATCGGATATGTTAAAGTTTTCGAGTAAATCGCAGTGTTTCATTCGTCCCGAGTTTCATGAGTCCCTGCTCTCCCCTACTGCCTAAACTGTTACAGTTTAAATGCGTCCTCTCCAAACTGTGTGTGTGTGTGTGTGTGTGTGTGTGTGTGTGTGGGGGCGAGAGAGGGAGAGAGAGAGAGCGAGGGAGAGAGGCGCTTAATTCCCCGCAGAAAGAGCAAGGCGATGTCTCCAAATATTAGACAAATGCATCTTATTTTAGTTAAGTAGACATCAGGGATGTATTTTGCTTAATAGCAACGCCGACCTGATTGGTTCATATTGCTCTGAATAGCCACAGAAGGCTAGGCTATATTTTAATGGGTTTACGCGCGCGAGGTCATCTAACTGTGGTCACAGTCGCCAGGTGCTATTATGAGAGGAAAACTATAGCACGTTGGCAAACATTAAAGTCAGTTTAAGCCATGCATATGATGAACCAGTTTTCTTGTTTGAAAAAACACACTTCCCGGTGCGCAAGGTGCATGCATTTCTGACTGACCCAGATGAAATCGCATGAGGAACTCCATGATTATGAGATGACATTGCATAGGCCTATATTTCCCAGCATATATTTCCCCCTCTCTCTCTCTCTCTCTCTCCAAACCCAGTTGTACTCGGACTCACTTTTAACACCGCTGGCCTTGAATCGCAGCACACATTGCAGTGAGCCGTGCCGTGTGCGAGTGCTGAGCAACTTCACCCCTAACGTTTAACCTAGACTAGCGAGTGCAGTGTTGTAAATCACGTGGAATAAGTGCAGCGATTACCTGCGTAGCCTACTTAATTATGGAAGTGAGTGTCATTTGGACTGCCTATGGAATCAAGCCTACTGTCACCAAGCTCTTCCTGTCTCCCCAGCCTCGCAATGGATGGACACCTGGCCACCGCTCCTCCGCCTCCTTCGGAACGGATGACTGTGGGGGGGATCTCCAAGGAAATTTGGAATTTCGGACTTGTATAGATTTGGGGTGCCCCGGGACTCTTTTAGATTTCTGTTAGTTAATAAATATTATTTTAAAACTCAATATTTGTGTCTTGGCGTATTTGTGGTGTACAGTACTCTCCAGGGTATTTGGTAACAAGGAGAGGTGTCGCTGGAAAAATGCGCACTTTCTCACCTGCGACACATAACCCGACAGTTGGTTACACTTAATTTGAGCACGAAAACAGCAATATCAGTCGCTTGCTAATTTTTGCCAATGTGACAACATTAAATTCATTAGGGAAGTGTAGGTTAGGTTATCGCCCCAGCTGTTGGCGATGTGAGATAAATAGCCAACGCTTACACGCTCAAACGAAGCGCTGTTAGGTTACTGCGGTGAGGTCGAGTGTATTGCACTCTCAGTAATTTTTACCAAACGAAAAAGTATCCACATCCAGACAACAAGTCTGAAGTTGCAATATTAGACGTTTCAAATCTTGCGATGCGATAATCGGTATGGCTTCTGGCTACACTCAATTTACATTTTGTCAGAGCTGGCACATTAATGCAATTCATCCGATCATCATTTAAAAAAAAAAAGAAAATTCATTACATTATTTAGGCTATTCTTTTTATGACTCTTCCTACTTCCTGGAGGTGTTCTCACACAATTTATAGGCATGTTGTTATCCGCTGAATCGGTGCGTGCTGGTGAATATGAGCATATATTAATATGCCGTCAGCATCGTCTAAAACATTCCAAGCGCTCCCAAGTGCCACCCGGCGGTTGTTTGGGTACACTGCAGCTAGGCCCGGTACGTACCGAGGTGGATGACGTGGCATTACCTCGGTAAAGGGTGTGCATTGTAGGGGGACCGACTGTAATGTGTAAAATACTGTATGTGTTGATGCCTAGTACTGCTGTGTCTGTGTCTTTACCTGTGTCTTTTTGTTCCAGATATTCTTTTGACAGAAACTCATGTGAACTCACAGTAAACACTCTTGGTTGGATGTTATACTTCTTAAAACAAACAAAGAAAATTCCATCAGATCTTCCACACCATAATCATAAATACTTACATTTAGAGTTGCAGAAAATACTTTGATACCTCACATGCCTTTCTCCCCACTCGATCCTTGGCCTTGTTATTCCTGTGTAGAATACACTCCCGTATTCTCTCAGATTTCTAGAAAATCAGGACAACACCAGAGGTGTATCATCTATTATATGAAATTAGTAATACGCAAATGAATCGAATGCTTTTTCACTCACATTGCTGGCTTTCAGATCTTCATCTGTCAGGTCCTCTGAGCTAAGGGTGAAATTACATTACATTACATTACATTACATTGCATTTGGCAGACGCTTTATAACCAAAGCGACTTTCAAAAGAGGACATAATCAAGCCAACATCACAAGCAAATACAAAGTGCACAGGAGATATACAGAACAACAAGTGCAGTTGCAAAGACGGGTTAGTTTTTATATACTGTATATATATATATATAAAAAGAGTAAATAACGAGTACACACACACACACACAAGCACACACACACACAAACTAAACTAAACTAAACATCATGTCAGGAGTCTGCCCTGGGGCAAGGCCAGCTCAAGCATTAGTCTAGTATATACTCTCGAAAGAGGAAGGTCTTTAGTTGTTTCTTGAAGGCTGCAAGAGATGTGCTTAGTCTTGGTGCCTCTGGGAGCATTTCAAATATGCTATTGGTGTCATTCACTCATATATAGGCTATATAGACATCATCTACAGTTTGTAGCTTCTAAATTTTGAAATGCAATAATAATGCTTGTATACAAATGGTGGACAGAACAGATGGACAGTTGTCTCAAGTACTAAGTAAGTATTTGCATTTGTAAATATTTTTTAACAGAAATTTTACCATTACTCCACTTCATTTGAAATGTGAGCATGAAGTTCATTATAGACTGCATGAAAAATTGGATTGGTCAGCCATTCCCTGCCACTCCCTGTGGCAGAAATTACCTCATATAAGACTGTGCCTCCATTTTATCACTTTTAGTGCAGATGAATGCAATGCTGATGCATTCTCCTCCCTGCTCCATGTCTGTCATATTGGTGTTGAGAATCTCCCAGGCAGCTTTGTCAGATACGGCCCGATTGATATCACTCACTATCCACACAGCTGTACACTCCTTCAGCATCTAAAGACAAAGAGATGATTTGAAGAGTACTAAGATATAATTCAAAAGACATGTCAGTACAAAAGAATACGTATATCATTTCATTAGTAAAAAATATTTCAGAGGTACAGTAACTGTCATAAGTGTTGTAACTGTGGCTGTCAAGTCTATCTCTGGAAATTGAGATTAATTCACTGACCATATGCATATTATATAGGGACATCACATGCATGGCCTAATGGTTAGGTCTTATTGGGTTCCCCAGAAAATCTTTGGGAAAAAAGTTCCCCACTC
>NW_026946339.1:0-15930 GCF_034702125.1 Engraulis encrasicolus | reverse complement strand
CCCATTTCCCCCCTTTCCTCTCCTCTCCTCTCCTCACCTCTCCTCTCCTCTCCTCTCCACTCCACTCCACTCCACTCCACTCCACTCCTCTCCACTACGGATTACAGCAGCTCTCAGAAATGACCTGATGACTCCACTCTGCTGTCCAGCTAGGCCCTCAAGAGGGGAGGGGAGAGGAGAGGAGAGGAGTGGAGAGGAGAGGAGAGTGGGATAGAGAGGAGAGGAGAGGAGAGGAGGGCAGAGATGGATGAGGAGAGACAGAAGAAGAAAAAGAATATGGTAGACGAAGAGGACGAGGAAGAGAGGGATGAGGGGGAGGATGATGAAGAGGATGAGAATGAGGATGAAGGAGGAAGGAAGGAAGGAGGAGGAGGAGGAGGATGAAGAGTGGGTTGGACAGTGAGAGCTCTTATACTCATTATCTCTTCACTGCCACCAGTGCATGTGTTCACCACTCACACCCACTTCATTACACTCATCCTCTGCTCCCTTTAGAGTGAGGAGTGTTTTGTTTAGTTTAGTTTCTTTTCTTCTCTTTTCTCTTTTTTTCCTTCTTTATTTTATCCTCTGGTATTTGGTTTGTTGTGCAGCTTCATGGCCATTTCATGAAAAGGCAGAAAATGATCATAAATTCAAGCTGCTGAGAAGGACTCTGACTGGACCTACAGCTTATAAATCTTAACGCCACATTGCCCATTGCCTACAACCCTCCAACAGCCCCCCCCACACCCCCCACACCTCCCACTGTTCCTCGCTCCACCCCTCCTCCCTCCACATATCTCTATAAACCTGTGAACAGTCCTGAATCCCTTAAACCTGCACAGAATGCCTGGGGAGGGAAATAGTTCAGGCTTGCCTGTATACGTTCCGTGTATACTTTCGTATAGTTCAGGACTGTGCCTGTAAATATACGTGTAATTACCTCGTACATAGTTCAGCGCTTGCCTGTATACGTACGTGTATATTTGGTCGATAGTTCAGAGCTTGCCTGTATACATACTGTATATACCTCGTATGTGTTCAGGCTTGCGTACGTGTCCCTTGGCATAGAGAGTTTTGAATTATTGACATGCAGGGCTGTGTGCTGTCATATCAGTACATGTTATTCGCCACTGAACTGTCATATCTCTGACACATGTCCTCCTGAGCCTTAGTAGTGTGTGTGGAATGTTTTAAATTGGCTACATGTACTGGAGTTGCTCCGCAGTCCATGTGTGTGCGGGTCTGCCCTTATGTGTGTGTGTGTGTGTGTGCATTGTTGTGTGTGTGGTGTGGTGGTGCTGTTGTGTGTGTGTGTGTGTGTGTGTGTGGTGTGTGTGTGTGTGTGTGTGTGTCGTGTGTGTGGGTGTGTGTGTGTGTGTGTATTGACAGTAGACAGGCATACAAGAAGGTGTTGCTGTGAAGGCTACTGTACGTGTAAAGGTGTATGAAGGTTACGTCATTTGTTAATGATAATGTAATAACAAACGGAGTGAATGTGCGCTACACTCGGGCTGAATGTTGCAAAGCGGCATTTGTAGTAGTATGTAGTGCTTTTTATTCTCTACACTGTCTACTTATGTTGACACCACATTTAATCTTTTCCTCTACGGTTGCCGCCTTTGCATTGCACACACTCATATCGTGCCTGAGGTGTGTTTACAAAAGACACTCTGCATTCTGCCGTTCCTCCACACACACACAACACACGACACACACACACAACACACACACACACACACGACACACACACACACACACACACACAACACCACACAGCACACACAGCACCCACACACACACACACAACACACACCAGCACACACACACACCAACACCCTTTGTGCACTCGTATACCTAATTTCACACTCCAACAGGCCTGCACGCAAGCAGAGCACACACACACAATGTGAAATTCCCTCAGCTAAAAAAAGAGTTTTCACTTTATCCTGTTCCTCCAGCCATTGTCAACCCCGTTAGGGTATTGGCACAACTTGTACCTCCAAGCCAAGCACAAATCAATGCTGCAGTACGTTTTCCTACCTTTGAACCTACAAAACTGCAGAGAAGGACTGGAGGAACGAGGGCAAAACCTCTAAAAACACACACGCCATTTTCAACAATGGATGCTGCTATTTCAATGGTTACTTATAAGTATGTTTATCTTCGGTTTACAGGCTATGTTTTGAATAAGAGGGTCTTTGTATGCAATGCCACCACACCAGTATGCTACCATGAGGGCAAGCCAAAGGAGGTGAAGACACCGACAAACAAGGCATCAGAAGGGACGGTAGCAAGACAATTTAGCCACACACCACCAATTTCCTGTAGGAACTTTTCATTTAGATAGCGGTGTCCTAATTGCATTGGGGAGATAACAGTGGCACCAGTTTGACCTGGTGCGGCTAACTACACAGCGCACTGCTTGACACCTGCCATCAGGGCACACGCACGCACCGCACCGCACTCACACACACACACCAAACACACCAAACACACGCCACACACGTTGTCCTGGTGGATGCTGTCCCCGACCCGATCGTGGCCCTAATCCCAAACACGCAGCCCGCAGCCAAGACTGCCGGAAACTCAACAGCCAGTCCATCCTGGATTAATTAGACTGCAGCTGTTTTAGGAGGAAGCGGAGGAGGAGGACGCGGCTTGAGGAATAGGCGGAGGAGGAAGAGGAGAGGAGGAGCGGGGCCGAAGAGGCGGCGGCGGCTTAGGAGGAGGCGGCGGAGAACCAGAGCGGAGGAGGAGCGGAGGTGGAGGCGAGGCAGAGCGAGGCGGCCGCGGCGGAGGAGAGAGGGTGGAGGCAGAGGGAGGTGGAGGCGCAGTGGAGGAGGGGCGGCAGAGGAGATGGAGAGGAGGAAGAGGCGGTGGCGGCGGAGGATTGCAGGTGGCGGCGACTGTAAGATGAGGCAGAGGGGGCGGAGATAGAGGAGACGCCAAGGTGACAATGAGGAAGAGGAGGCCCGATGCGGGGGAGGAGGCGCGAGGGATGGGGAGGAGGAGGAGGACAATGAGATGATGAAGAGGGAGGAGAGGGGCCGAAGGAGAGGCGCTGGGAGGAGGAAGAGAGGTGGAGACAGGGGAGCACTTTATATTGGGTTATTGTCGTTGCCTTGAGGCGGGGGGTGGAGGAGCTGCGGACTGGATTTATCGGCGATGAGGGGAGGAGAGTTAGTGTTAGTGTAGGGCCAGTGAGAGAGGGGGGGGAAGTCAGGAGTGTGTGTGTGTTTGGGGGGGGGGGTTCACACAAATTATGTAGAATTACCTTTGTAGTTGTCGGATTACAGATAGCACGATGGTGAGCATAGCTTTATTAAAAGAGGGCGAAAATCTCCACAATGAAGGCAATCACAGAACCCCCCACGACTAACCCTACAGAACCCCCACCGACGTCTGGGGCCCCATTACCGGGTCAGATCTTACTCAAGAACACGTGGACAGCTCACACGGCACTGACTTTGTCTCGACTCTCCCCATTCCCCCTCTTGATTGTCATATTCAAAATGGCCAAGTCAAATTACTGCAGAGGCCTAATTACAATTACATAGGAAGCACTAATCACTAAAAACGAGGAGGGGGTGGGTTGGTGCGGTTGGCAGGGGGGATCACAGCCTTGCTCTACCGTCATGGGGGCTCAGTGTTACTCCCAGTGGGGGAGCACAGGGACTTTAATACAATGGACTTAGCGCAGCGGGATGGCTATTGCAGAGGCGACGCAGGGGTGGCACATGGCTGACACATGGTGTACAGTATTCGCTGGCTGGCTAACGCATGGCTTACGTTAGGGTGCATCAGATGCCCCCTATGAAAAGATATTGCCTTGGCCCTATAGTAAAAATGTTCTACACCCAGTAAAAACACACTGTGTAAAATATTTGAATTTGGATGAAAGTCTACCGGGGCCACCAGCCCCATGAAAATAGAAAGTAATGGTGATACGTCAGAAGCTTGGCATAGACAAGGACTTTTGCTGCATAACAGCGACCCATACAAAAACATAAGTTGTCCCTCAGCTCTTGATTACAAAATGTTTGTATGCCCCCCAGTAAAATCACTCTGTGTAAAATATTTTGAAATTCTAGAATCTGAATTCTACCGGGCTCCAACAGGCCATGAAAATACCAAATAATGCGTGATGCGTGACGGTCAACCTGGCTTCTCGAAAGGCGTGAAAGTCCAGTGCCCACTATTCCCAAATGACATACTACTAGTTTTACCTTTCCACCCGTCCTAAGGCGACCTTGGAACAGGTAAAACCAGGTAATTGTTGAAATCTGTGGGCACTGGATTTTTCGTAGCTTTGCGAAGCTAAGTTACGCACCATTGGCTTAAAACCACTCAGGGTGGACAAACCGCGGTGCCACATTTGCCCCATCCAATTAAACTTGAACCACTGGAGCCTCATTACCGCTTAAAGCCAGGCTGATGGATGGGTAATTAGTGAGATCAGCCTGTGTTGGGAGCACAACAGAAGGAATATCTAAGCAGGTTTTGTTTCACGTCGATCCACTTTACACAACGTTGTCTCTAGGACACTGATGGTCAAACTGCTTTATTTAGCATCATTTGCTCTTGTGCAACAAAATATCTATTCCGTGGCTGCCCTGGAGCCCCTGCTCGTATCAAGACAAGAGATTGAAAAGCTGCATGATAAATATTTGCGTGTTTCACACTGGGGGCCTCTACAGGCATTCATGGCAGGAACACTCTGTACTAAAGCTGTGAATGTTCCTTGGGAATGCCTAAGCTACAAAAGCAGTCAATACAAACTGTATTGAAGCGGCCATTACTTGCTGTATTATCCGCATCGCCTTGTGGTAGTATTTCCACGTTACTCCATCTAGATGAGTACCATAACTTACCCCGAGGAGGCTACGGGCAATGGACGCTGGACCTGGTAATACCCATGACATACATAGAAGTCATTACAGTACACGGTTTGTGGGAACCCAACTCTTTCCAACATCACATCCAGTTGTATTGGATGTACTCTATTTCTGAACTACGGCCGGATTTCTTTTAAACAAACACCAAGTCATTCCCAAGAGCATTCCACAGCCTTAGCGTGACAGATGCTCCCACCAGGTATTAACTAGCTACCTGTTCAATCCTGTAGGCCCACAGGTGAAGCACACAGCAAAGTTATATAACTTCGCAAATCTCTTGCGCCTTGATCCTGGCAGTGGGTCAGCTGGTTCATTATATTGGCTATATTGGAATATGTGGCACTGCGACTTTGGAATCCAGGGTGCCATCCACTATCTCCATTGTTTTGTATTTCATGGGCCCGGTGGACCCATGGAATTCAATCTAAAAAATTTCAACACATTTTCCACCGGAGTGATTTTACTGTGCCACTGGAACATGTTTTTTTATCACACAGACTGAGGCCATTATGTTTGTTTATGGGTATCTTTCGTCAGCAAATAGGTCAAGTTCTATCTCAGTGGATGGGCGGGATATAAGATAGGGCCCGCGGGCCTTTTGGGTTTAAAGGGGCCCCTCATTATTATTAGTGCCGGAGAACTGATCTCACCCGATGGGCCCCGCACTCATCATGTCCTCTCCTTATTTTTCGTAAATGTAATGAAAAAAAAAAAATGGCGGGGGCGCACCGGGAAATGCCCTCCAGGCCAGATGGCCAAGTCCAGCCCTGTTTCGGGATCCAAAAAGATTTTGACTATCACCCTTATTTTCTATTTTCATGGGCTGGTGGCCCCGGTGTAGACGTTCATCTAAATTTCAAATATTTTCCACACAGAGTGATTGTACTGTGCATTAGGACACATTTTTTCACAGAGCTGAGACAATTTGTTTTATTAGGTAGCGTTTAGGCAGCAAAATGTCCCTTTCTATTCCAGACTTCGGAACTATCACTCATTATTTTTTCATGTTCATGGGGCTGGGGGCACCGGATTTAGACTGTCATCCCGACATTTCCAAAATCTTGTTACACAGGGGTGTTTTACTGGTGTGGAAAATCTTTTTACTATAACGGCCAAGGTCAATACTCTGCTTTCATAGGGGGCAATGCTGATGCACCCTAGCGGACGTACACTAGCTAACATATGGCCTTAAGTAGCGACAGACATGGGGTACAGTATTCCGCTCAACGCACGCCTGACGTACAGCATGACTGTGCACGCCTTCCGTCGTGAAAAACACTACGAGAGTAAGCCTTTTAGAGGGACTGGGAGTGGCAATCTCGTGCATGGAGGGGGGGGGGTGGGGGTGGGGGGTGATGGTGGGGGGGGGGGCCTAAGTAGGGGGATGGGGGGGGGTGGTGGATGGGGGTGGTGGGTGCGGGGTGTGGGTGGGGGTGGATGGGGTTGCCGTGAGGATGGGCAGGCGGAGGGGATGGGGGTGGATGGGGTGTGGCGTAGTGAGGATGGGGCCCCGAAGGGTTGAGGTGGCCTGGTGGGGGAGAGGGCCCATGGTTAGTGAGGGACTGGATGGTGGGGGAGGTTGGGGGTATGGGGAAGGGTACTGAGTGGTGGGTTATGGTGGGGGTGGTTGTGTGGGGTGGGGGGGGACTGGAGTAAGTGGGGAGGTTGGGTGGTGGTGGAGATGGGGACTGGAGTGGGGGGGAGGTGGTGGGGTCGGGGGGTGGAGGTTTGTGGTGTAGTGGCAGGAGAGGGTTGACGGGAGTGAGGGTGGGTTGGTTGGTGTGTGGTGGTTGTGAGAGGGGTGGGTGTTGGTGGTGGGTGGGGGTGGTTGGAAGGGGGTGGAGTGGTGTTTGGGGTGGAAGGGAGTGGTGTGTTGTGGTGGTTGAGGGGAAGTGGTGAGGGGTGGGGGTGGGTGGATGGATGGGGGGGGGGGGTGGGGTGGGGGGGTGTGTTGGGGGTGGGTGGGGTGGGTTGGGGGGGGGTGGTGGGTGGTTGGGGGGACGGGGGGTTTGGTGGTGGTGGATGGAGGGTGTGGGGGGAGGGAGGGGGGGGGGGGGGGGTGGGGGGGGTGGTTGGGGTTGGGGATGGGGGGGAGGGGTGGGGGGGGGGTGTGGGATGGTGTTTTGTTGTGGTTGGGGGGGGGGGGGGCTGGATGGGGGTGGTTGGGAAGGGGATGGGTGGGGTGGGGTGGGTGGAGGGGGTGGGACTGGTGGGGGTGGGGGGTTGGTGGGGAGGGGTGTGGGGTGTGGGGGGTGGTGCGGGGGGGGTGTTGGTTGTGGGTGTGGGTTTTGTGGGGGGGGGGTTGGTGGTGGGGGGGGCAGGGGGGGGGGGGGGGGGCAAAGGGGGGGGAAGGCCGCTGATGTGGCGGGTGGGGGGTGGAAAAAGGGGGGGGAGGTGGAGGGGCGGGGGGGGGGGGGAGGCAGTCGGCAATGGTCAGGAGCGTCGTGCTGGGAAGTGGCCGGAGGGAGGGACGGGACCAGGGGGAAAAAAGGGGGAGGGGAGGAGGGAGGAGGGGGGGGGAAAGGGGGGGGTGGGGGGGGGGGGGGGAGAGGGACGGAGGGGGGGGGGAGGGGAAGGGGGAGGGAGAAAGGGGGGGGCGGGGGGGGGGGGGGGGTGGGGGGGGTTGGGGGGGGGGGGGGGGGGAGGGGGGGTGGGGGGGTTGGGGGGGGGGGGGGTTGTGGGGGAAAAGGGGGGGGGGGGGGGGGGGGGAAAAAAGGGGAAGAGGGGGGGGAAAAGGGGGGGGAACCCCCCGGGGAAAAAAGAAAAAGGAAGAACAAAAGAGAAAAGAAGAAAGAAGAAATAAGGAGAGAAAAAAAGGGAAGAGGGAAGGGGGGGAGGAAAAAGGGGGGAGGGGGGGGAAGGGGGGAGGGGAGGAGGGAGGGGGGGAAAAAAAGAGAGGGGAGAGGGGGGAGGGGGAAAAAAAGGGAAAAAAAAAAAAAAGAAAAAAAAAAAAAAAAAGAAAAAAAAAAAAAAAAAAAAAAAATGAAAAAAAAAAAAAAAAAAAAAAAGAAAGAAAGAAAAAGAAAAAAAAAAAAATGGAAAAGAAAAAAAAAAAAAAAGAACAAGAAAAAACAAAAAAAGAAAGAAAAGAAAAAGAAGAAAAAAAAGAAAAGAAAAAAAAAAAAAAGAAAAGAAAGGGGGAAAAAAAAAAGAAAAAAAAAAAAAGGGAAAAGAAAAAAAAAGAAAAAAAGGGGAAAGAAAAAAGGGGGGGGGGGGGGGGGAAAAAGAAAGAATAAAAAAAAAAAAAAAAAANGGAAAAAAAAAAAATGGGGGAAAAAAAAAAAAAAAAAAGAAAGGGGGGGGGGAAAAAGGAAGGGGGGGGGGGGAAAAGATAGGAGAAAAAAAAGAAAAAAAAGAAAAAGAAAGCAGGGGGGCGTACCAAGGGGGGGAAAAAAATGCCCAAGAGAGGGGGGAGAGAAAAGAAAGAAGGGAGGGAGGAAAGAGGAGGGGAAAGAAGAGGAGGAGAGGAGGAGAGAGAGGGAGGGGGGAGGGAGAGGAAGGGGGGGGGAAAGAAGGAGAGGAAGGGTGGGGGGAGGGTGGGGGGAAAGTGGGGGGGGGGGAAGGGGGTTTTAAAGGGAGTTTTTTTAAAGCCCCCCCCCCCCCAATTTCCCCCCCTCATCCCCCCTTCCCCCTCTCCCCCCCTTTCCCACCCCTCCACCCCTCAACACCCACCTTACCCCTTATTTCCGTTTTTCCCCCCCTACCCCACCCCCCCCCAACCCCCTTTCCCCACCCCTACCCAATAAATACTCCCCCCCCCAGTTTTCACCCCCACCTCCACTCCTCATCACCCTCCCCACCACCCCACTCCACTACACCCCCAATCCTTCTCCCTCCACTCACCTCCCCCCCACTCCTCATGCCCTCTTTCCCACATACTCCTACCCCACCTCCCCTCCATCACTCCTCTTCCCTCCTCCTCCTTCACCCCTCTTCTCCCCCCCCCCCTTTTTTCCCCCTCCCCCTCCCCCCTTCCCCTCCCTCTCCACTCCGATGATCTTGTTCTCTCTGCATTATTTTTTAAGCCTTTTGTGCTCTGTGGCCTTACCCGTGGGCCAGGCTTACCCCCCCCTCTCTCTCTTCTCTTTCTCTCTCCCTCTCTCTCTTCCCCTTTTCTCCTCTCTCTTCCTCTTCTCCTCTTTCTCTCTTCTCCTTGCCGATCCTCAACCCCCCATCTGTCTCTGATGCTTTTTTCCCTTTATGCTTTCCTTTACTGAGCTTCCTTTTTTTCTTCTTCCCCTTTGTGGCTCTTCTTACCCTTCTTTGCATGATCCTTAACAAATCAAAATGTTTGTGCCTGAATGTGTGTGTGTGTTTAGCTGTATGTAGGTCTTGTAGTGTCTCCCATTTATTTCCTTCTCATTCCTTCTACTAGTGCAGCAGCACCACCACCACCGCGCACATACAGCTCCATTCTCATTAGGGCAGGAGGAGGAGGAGAAAGAGGAGAAAGAGGAGGAGGAGGAGGAAGATGAGGAGGAAGAGGAAGAGGAGACACATACGTATATCACTCCGTTCTCATTAGGGCGGCAGGAGGATGAGGAGGAGGAGGAAGAGGAGGAGGAGGAGAAATAGGAGGAGGAAGATGAACACACATTGCTCCGTTCTCATTAGGGCTGCAGGAGGATGAGGAGGAGGAGGAGGAGGAGGAGAAAGAGGAGGAGGAGGAGGAAGATGATGATGAGGAGGAGGAAGAGGAGGAGATAGACGGTGGGAGGAGGAAGATGAGGAGGAGGAGGAAGAGGAGGAGGAGGAAGAGGAGGAGGAGACACACATATCGCTCTGTTCTCATTAGGGAGGGATTCAACAGACTGAAGAGAGCCAACTCTGACCCAGGACTGACAAATCTATTTCTGTTAAAACTACAGTACTGACTGTATCAGTTCACTTTTTCTAAAACCACAGTAAAAAAAATTCCCTGATGTCACGGGGAATTACTGGCTATAATTGCTTTCCCTTTACATATTTTACGGGGCCCTCCTCACGTTTACTGTGATCATCTCACAGGTTATTGTGGCCCCCCCACAGTAATTTAGTACCCCCCCAACTACCGATCCGCCCCTCCTTCATACCACAAAAGGGTACCCCCTGTTTTGTGGACCCCCCATTCCCCACATGATGAGACAACTGTGGCAGGAACCAGGTCACATGCTCTTTTTAAAATTATAGACGAAATCCAAATAAGAAAAATTTAAAGCTTGAAACCATGTGCAATTTTATTACCTTTTTAAAGATGTGGTCTCAGGTGATGTCATTAACTGGTGCATAGAATACTCTGGTTGAGCTTTAATTAGAAAAACCTGAAATTTTTGATCAAGTAAGCAACACTCTAAAAGGATACTTGCTACCAAAATACTAAATCCCCAACTAAATAGCTAGCCAGCCAACAAACCAGCCCACGGCCGCCCAAAAGAGTCTTTGTCGTAGCCACCCAAAGACCCGGCAAACCCCAACTAAACATCTTTTAGTAGCCAACTAACAACAAAAAATCAGCTGAGGGCTAGCCGTAACAAACCGCCACCCAGTCAACCAAAAGGGGTTCAGTTTAGCCGCCAACCGTGGAAAATAAACGTCATTTGGGTCGGTCAGTTAGCTCAAAACCCAAAAGCCGGACAGAGACCCAGCGAACCAGTATTTAGGCAAGAACTCAAGCGTTGTGCATCTGAGGTTTATATGGGGTTTAAATTTAACCAAGGACCAGAGTAACCAGGCATGGGGGCAGCGCAGGTAGTAATTCAATGAATTGTAACCCCTATGTACTCAAGGAGGTCAGTATAATTGACAGTTTGTTTGGGGCACTACCATTTTTCCTGGTTGTGGTGGGAAATCGATAGTCAGCAGCTTTTGACTTTCAATTGTGCAAATGGATCACAAGATACCCTTTTTTTTTTTTACTGGGTGGCAATATTCTGTTTTAAAATTGGTGCTGAGTTTTGGGTCAATCCGACAAAGGCATTAGCAGGGGCCAACTAAAAAAGTGTTTGTGTGCAATTGGTTGCAACTTTTTTTAGGAAGAGAACCAGCAAAATCTCCAATCAAGACCCCCTTTTCTTATTAGGCCCGGCAATTTTAATTACAATTTTTAATATGGAGGGCAAACCCCAAAATGAATACGATATGCAAATTGGTTTCTGTCCCCCGGGTAATGCCCGGGAGGGGGGATTAGAAACCCGAATTTATCTTAAATCCACTCCCCAAACCCTAGCCAAGGCAGCCACATAATGCACCCAATCATGGCCCAGAGCCCCGAAAAAACCGTTTTTAACAGACAGTAGTTAACTGTGATATGACGAAAGTCCTTGGATTTCCATAACAATTATGGGGAATGCCGAGTTTCTGGAAAGAATGCAATAGTACCAGTAATCCCCGGGTTTACGTAAAATTGTTACACACTTTAAGTGGGCGAAAGTTAAGGGGGCATGTCAGTTGGGGTTTAAGGTTTACGCCTTTACAGTAGTTTAAATTTTGATCGACGAATTCAAAGTTGTTACTGTGAAAGAATGCAATTAGTAGCCCGTAGCCCCTGGAGTTCCCGTAAGATATTTTTCACACTTTAAGTGGCGAAAGTTCAATGGGAAGCATGTCATTGGGTTTAGGGGACGCTTTACTCAAAGTGATACACAATATACAATGTGGTTACTGTCCCGGGGAATGTAGGGTATGGAGGGATTTGAACCTGAACCATGAAAATTTTAAATCCCCCTCCCAACATTAGGCAAGGGTGCCACTGCTCAACCTGGGCCCTTCGAAGTCAGGGAAATTTTCAGCAAATTTTAGTCATCAACTTTGTGTTTGCACAGTTTCCCCGCTTTGGGCTCTCCTTTTTTTTTCCCCTTCTAGTCAAAATGTAAACCGGGGGGAGGGGCTTCAAAATTTTGGGGTTCGATCGTGTCCATATGCAATGCATTATGGGAGCCATTTATCTGGGGGGAATATTTAAGTGTGCTTAAAATATTCTCCTTTTATATTCTTGTTTATTGAGGGGTTTTTACATTAAAGTGGTACCAAAAAAAAGACCATTTCCCCCGTCAGAAGATGGTTGTATATCTCCCAAAAATTTAAAGTCATTTCCGATATTTAACAGAGAGTGGGGAAAAAGTATACCCCAAGCATTAAAATGAAATAAATTTTCTGAAAATGTCAATGAAGGGGTGATTGTAATGAAAGCCCAACTGTCTATGAGAAGTTGCCCCCAAAGCCATAATAATTTAATAGTACTCCGCCCACAGTAGTTTACTGTGAGTTTCCTACTTTATCACTTTGGGATGCGGTACCTTTAAGGACAGTACAAAATGTGATGGAAATTAGGGGGGAAAGGGAAGTGTACAATGATTTAAACAATTTTCTGTGGCTGGTGACCCCTCACAGTCATAGGTACCAGAAAATCGAGTAATTAACTGTGAGATTACAAAATTATCGAAATCCTTGTAAGTTTTTTTCTGGTACTGACGTATCGATTTTTTTTTTTCTAAAATATTGACGTTCAGATTTAGTTTTTTTAAAATACTGCCAATTCAGATTTAGCCTTTTTTCAACTACGCCCAATCAGATTTAGCCTTTTCTCAAACTATGACATAAATCAACTCTATTCTTTTCAAACTACTTAGACCAAATGTTTATTTTTGTTGTTGTTTTGTTTCTTGCTTCCTTGCTAAACTACAGGCCAGATTCACCTTATCCTTGTCATAACTTAAGCTGGAAAATAAAAACGAACCCGATGAGTCCTTTCCCAAATGTACTCTGTCCTCATCACACCTCCTTACTCTTCAGCCTGTTGGCAGCATGCCATGGCATACACCCCTTTGCTGCAGCCTCCCTTCACCACATCCAGTTTAAGGCCTTAGACACAGGACTCAGCTGCCAGCTAAGCCAACCCTGCCCCAGTAAACACAGCACTGCAGAGAGAGAGAGAGAGAGAGAGAGAGAGAGAGAGAGAGAGAGAGAGAGAGTGTGAGAGAGAGAGAGAGTGAGTGAGTGAGTGAGTGAGTGAGTGAGTGAGTGAGTGAGTGAGTGAGTGAGTGAGTGAGTGAGTGAGTGAGTGAGTGAGTGAGTGAGAGAGAGAGAGAGAGAAATCAAGGATGTGAGGGTTCTTCAGTAGATAGAAAGAGAGAGACTTCAGTAGATAGAGAGAGAGAGAGACTTCAGTAGATAGAGAGTGTCATTATAAAATGGTGTGTTTGATGAATGGGAGGGACTCCACATCTAACGGACATGTTTGTCTAATGCGTATTTAATGTTTCTGTAAAACACAAAGAGAGCATTCACCTGTCAGGCGGTTCGAGGGGAAACGTTCAGCAGAGGTAAAATCAATTTTCTTGTGTAAACGCACGTTCATCTACAACCCTTCTAGCCGGTGGCATTTAGATTCTGATTGGCTTTGGACAGGCAAACAATTCACACCCACGTCTTTGGCTTTCTGACTGAACATTTCCCTCCAAATATGGAATTCACACCCACATCTTTAGCTGTCTGACTGTACATTTTCAACCAAATGTGCTTGCTGTGTCTGCCCATGTCTGACTCGATTCTAGTTGTGCAATGAATTTTAAGTTTCTTTCTTGCGAGTACCTCAGACCTGTGCAAGACGAGTTGACCCAGATAACCTAGCACTGCTATCTGGGGGCCCATATGGGCTAAGCCACATAACCCAGGGTTGCTATCTGGGGCACATGGTAGCATGGGCTAAGCCAGTCGTTCCTAAACTTTTCCCGTTGGGACCCACCTTTTGGACCTACGTGTATGTAAGAATATTTTCAATTTTTTTTCCAAATGCAAAACCATAGTTTTTGCAAGCCTGTAATGTAAGTCACAGGATAGTTAGAAACATGCATTAGCCATTGACGTGAATATTGTAATTAACAATGTCTGGAGAGGTTATAAAAGCATATATTCAAGGTTTTATGCAAACAGTCCCTTGTGTCGGCGCCCCTCCTGCAGTGCCTCTGCGTCCCCCCTAGGGGTCCCGATCTCCAATTTCAAACCACTGGGGCCAAGCCTTCTATGCTGCAAACAGGTAAGGTGATATGGGTGACATAGGGGTCAGTTGCCATGGGCCCAGGTAGAGAGGAGGGCAAAGTGGGGTCCCCATTACATTGTATGTATTGAGAGGTCAGATGACTTTGTCCCTGGCCCAGACACAGCTGTAGGCCCTGCAAACAGGCCACCACATGCCCAGCATGAGATGAGCCATTCCCACTCTTCATTTACTGCATGCACTTCACCATTGGAGGCACTTTAATGTCCACTTTAATATGCACTTTATGTACCAGCCATTATTGTCTGTTGTTCAACGACTACTGTTTACCGTCTACTGTCCGCTGTCTATGGCCCTGTACCTTATGTATGTGAGTGATTCTACGATTTGACGACGCTTTTAAGTCCATGGATTCTATTGCCAATTCCACTAACTATTAACTGAATCCAATGATGTTTTGGACATTAGCACACATGTGTATCTTTCATATAATACGGAAAGTGTAGACATGGAATTATTTCCCTCAGCAAGAAAGAATATTTAATACTGGTTTTGGGCGTTTTCATGCCGTCCTGTTTTCCATATGTCAGATTCAGCCTTCATATTAGCATGTAAAGACTTGTTTTGCCCAAGACGATTGCAAATGTTGATTCACAGTAATCATCACAATATGACAAAACTGCCAGAAAGCCACGCCCTTTTCCCTTTATACATAAATTTTTGCCATTTTGTGTGTTTCCATGAAAACTGTTTTTTGACCGTGTACGGTCTGAAAACCCCTCCATAAATCAGTAAGGGTTTGGTCTTGGGCCCATCGAAAACATACGGATGTCAAAACCCTTTGGGCAGGATAGGGGAAGTTTTTTGGAAAGTTTTGAGCCACCCTTCCTTTAATTCCCATTTTTTTTTCTTTTCTATAGCAGGAAAATTGCCTTAACTGTGTTTCAACATATTAAAAGAATCAAATTTAGAATCCTGCGAAAAAAAGAAAAAGATAAAATCCTGAAGTTAAGGTGTTGTGGGGAACTTCTGAGGTCCCATTTAGCAAAAACCCCCAAAAAAAATTGTGAAATTCAACCCGTGTTCCCGTCAAGGGTGTTAATTAGCTATGACAGTTGAGGGGGGAGTATGTTTTTGCCAATTGTTCCATTTTGACAGAAAAACAAACAAAATAATTTGTGTTCTGGGGAGAGGGTTTGTCTGCCTGTTTTTTTCCTAAAAAAGTGCCCATTTTCCCTGCATGTTGACCGAACACAGTTTTAGTAAACGGTGCGTTTTGAAAGGTTTTTTTGCTATTGTCCCTATGGTTGGAAAAATCCTATGAACAGACACTGGGGTTATCTCTGGGAGAAGGAAGTCTTTTGTAAAGGGGGGTGACTAAAATTTAAACGCGTTAAAGGGGTTTTTAAAGAAAAAAGTGTCGTCTGACACAGGAATCATAAAATCCTACACTGTAACAAAAGCTGTTAATTTAGGGCAATTTTGCAAAAGCATTTACTGTTTTTTTTAAAAAAAAAGACAACTACTGTGAAAAATATTTGAGTCAAACTTTGGATAAACAGTGTACTGCACAAAAGCAGCATTGGCCCCCTTTTTGGAAGAAAAAAATTTTAGGCAGCACCATTTAAACCCTATCATCCTCCCCTTTTTCCCTGATCCCATAAGTGCATAGCCTACCACCTGAAAAACTTAAGTCTTTTCCCCTGGTTAAAATTCTCGATATAAAAGCATTTAAAACAATTTTAAAAAAACCAAATACTTAAAAAGTGTTTTAGCGACATTATGAGATTTTTATCACTATGATTTTTTAAAGAAAATGTGAAAGGCGAAAAATTTTAAGAAATTTTAACACTCTTGCAACGCAGCCCCCCTAAAACCCAAATTTCTAATCAGTGCCGGCCTACCTGAGTGGGCTGTTTTGCCCTATTAATTACGGGGGCAACTACCAAGGGGGGGGATGACATGGTCCAGGTCTCTTTTCACCGTATATAAATCTGGTACAACACTTCAGTTGCTTTCCGCCTGCTGGTGGCCCCATGGCCGCATAGCATTGTTTACAGCTTGTTTCAATGTTGCCAT
>NW_026946338.1:12500-15858 GCF_034702125.1 Engraulis encrasicolus | reverse complement strand
TGTTGTGGTGTGGGGTTGTGTGTGTGTGTGTGTGTGTGTGTGTGTGTGTGTGTGTGTGTGTGTGTGTGTGTGTGTGTGTGTGTGTGTGTATGTGTGTGTATGTGTGTGTATGTGTTTTTGTTTTGTGTGTGTTTGTGTGTGTGTGTGTGTGCTTTTGTTTCGTGTGTGTTTGTGTTTGTGTGTGCGTATGCGTGTGTGTGTGTGTGTGTGTGCTTTTGTTTCCTGTGTTTGTGTTTGTGTGTGCGTGTGCGTGTGCGTGTGTGTGTGCGTGTGCGTGTGTGTATGTGTGTGTATATTTGTGTGTGTGTGTGTGTGTGTGTGTCGTGGGGCACCTTATGTGTGAGTAACTGGCAGGAAATTGAGCCTCTGCAAATCACTGGCTGGGACTCCTCAAGGTAACTGTGTTGGGAGATTTACTAAAGCACAGTTCTGACTCAACTCTGTGTGTGTGTGTGTGTGTGTGTGTGTGTGTGTGTGTGTGTGTGTGTGTGTGTGTGTGTGTGTGTGTGTGTGTGTGTGTGTGTGTGTGTGTGTGTGTGTGTGTGTGTGTGTGTGCCATAGACAAACAAATAAATAAATAATGCTACAATAATACATAAACAATTATATTAAGCAATATTACATAATGTTGTTCAATGGTATTCAACACATTTGGCTCAGAAAGGCTGTGTAGTACGTATATCCACGAGATCCTTTTTGTCTTTGATCACTTTGGTTCAGTTTGTGTGTGTGTGTGTGTGTGCGTGTGCCTGGGTGTGTAAGTAATCCAATGTGTTTCGTCCATCTTGTGGATGCACTGTAGGGGTATGGCGTTGTTGGCTGCAGACAATAAGCCTGTTCTGTGTATCTCTGAGTGTCAGAGAGTGCACAGTGTGTGTGTGTGTGTGTGTGTGTGTGTGTGTGTGTGTGTGTGTGTGTGTGTGTGTGTGTGTGTGTGTGTGTGTGTGTGTGTGTGTGTGTGTGTGTGTGTGTGTGTGTGTGTGCGTGTGTGCGTGTGTGCGTGTGTGTATGTGCGTGTACGTGCAGGTGCAAGTGCATGTGCATGTGCTTGCGTGCGTGCATGTGTGTACATGCTCATGTGTGTGTGTCCTGATGTGTACGTGTACGTGCATGTGTGTGTATGTGCATGTGTGTGTGTGTGTGTCAGCATGTGTGTAGAGGGTGGGGGTGATCGTGACAGGTATAAGAAGAGGAGTGTTTGGAAGGGCTTCTCAGTGTGAGCCCCGTTTAGCTAAACTGACACAGAGGGTCTGTCCTACTGTGCATCTGTGTGTGTGTGTGTGTGTGTGTGTGTGTGTGTGTGTGTGTGTGTGTGTGTGTGTGTGTGTGTGTGTGTGTGCGTGCGTGCATGCATGTGAATGTGTGTGTGTGTGTGTGTGTGTGTGTGTGTGTGTGTGTGTGTGTGTGTGTGTGTGTGTGTGTGTGTGTGTGTGTGTGTGTGTTCCTGTATGTGTGTGCGCCCGCATGCGTGCGTGTGTGTGCGTGTGTGTATGTTCATGTGTGAGTGTGTGTATGTGTGTGTGTGTTTCTATGCGCTGAACTGACACAGGGGCTCCTGCTGGGAGACAAGCACGTGAGTGTGTGTGTGATAACAAAAGCCAGGGATGAGGCTTAGACGGCAGATTTAAGAGTCGCTGCCACTGTGAACAATAAGTCCCTCAGCAGAGCTCGCTGTGACCCCCAATTGTGTGTGTGTGTGTGCAGGTGTGTGTGCGTGTGTGCGCGTATGCCTCTGTGTGTGTGTGTGTGTGTGTGTGTGTGCTTTACGAGCTCTGAAATATACCCCCAGTGCCAATTTCACTGCTAATGCATTGTCTCGCTCTCCTGGTTTATAACCCCCAAAGCCGATTTTTAACTCCGACGCTCTTCCAGGGCGCTCAGATACTCCCACTCATCACTGTATCTCTGGCCAGGGTTTGGGCCTCGCTGCCTGGACTGGGCAGGGAGCCAAGGACCTGGGCCTCCACACAATTTGTCTGCCTCAGTTTGCCCCCATGAGGAGGTTTTACTACAGAATACATATGCACATTATACCGTCCATTCAAATAACTCGTACAATTTCTCAATGCACAGAGAGAGCGAGAGAGAGAGAGAGAGAGAGAGAGAGAGAGAGAGAGAGAGAGAGAGAGAGAGAAAGAGAGAGAGAGAGAATAAGTATACACATTGGGCATAATATCATAATATTAGCGTATAGGATATCCTTCATGATATCATATATGCTACCTAAGAAATAGCCTAGTCTTGCCACTCCATTGTACTGATTTCCTGGGGCTGGAGCCCTATAAATCGAGCATCAATTTCAGATGGAAGGAGTGAACCCTGTTGAGGTTTGTAGCCTCTTTGTACAGATGGGCCCATCATAACAACATTGCCATGACATTACTAATGGCCCTAAGTAACAGATTAAGACATTACGTTTTTGGTGACAAGGATTAACATAAGGTCGTAACATTAGCTCTGAACAAAAGGGTTGCATAATTTGATTTGATTTTACCCAATGCCTGACATTTGGTCATGAAATATGCCCCCTCCCTTGTCCTGGCCCCCATTCCTTGACTGGCTTGGATGGCACTTCATCGATGAGGCCGTGAAGTAACGTGTAAAGATACTATAATTACTTGGAAGCCAAAGTCTAAGGCTAGGCTTTCCACTGCTGGCTGCTTGACTACCTTACTTGTTAGCCTCGGTAGACTATCTGCCTGCTTCCACCTCTGTCTTATGTATCCCTTGCGTGTGCTTCCTTTGTTTGTGTTAGGGTTAGGGTGGGAGTTAGGGTTAGGGCTAGTCCTTTTTGTTTTGTTTTCCTTACAGTCTGTGTTTCCAATTTTCGCATCGCAATGCTGCGCGCTCTCTCTCTCTCTGCCCCCTGGATGATACCGCCAGTATTGTGCATGTTGGTCTACTGCTTTTGAAGCAAGCATGTGCAGACTGTTGCTCGCGGTGGCGTGCGCAATTTAAAGTGATACTTTCCCATTTTTGGAAGTAAGCTCATATTACACTTCCGGCTGCCCCTTGAGTTAAATAATTGAGTTTTACATTTCTCCTGTACTTCCAACCGTTCTCTGAGTATGGCAGTGCAAATTGTACCTTCCTACTAGCAATTAACATTGAGTCCTATGAGACCAGCTGACGGCTAACTGGTCTCATAGGAGTCAATGTTAACTACTAGCTTGGACTTGTACTGCCGTACTCAGAGAATGGTTGGAAGTACAAGAGAAAGGTCAAACTCATTTATTTAACTCAAGGGGAGGTGTAATATGAGCTTATTTCCAAAAATGGGACAGTATCACTTTAAGGCTCGCGGCAAGCTTATTGAGGGCCTTCTTCTTGTCTGACCCAGGGGCCCCATGGCAACAAT
>NW_026946338.1:0-5000 GCF_034702125.1 Engraulis encrasicolus | reverse complement strand
CACAAGGGAATGAGAATGCAAGTGAAGGACAAAAACACCATCTACGGTGAGTGAGTGATTGACAGGCTGGTGTTAAATGGGCTCTATGTGGGATTAAAAGTTTAATTAATCACTGTCCCGCTGTGCTTATAGGGGTCACTAGTAAGTGAACGATGACTCTCGTGACCACTTTCCACTGAGAACCCCAAATGCAACTTTTGTGAGAGCGGTCCGCAACGAGTGTCGCGGGAAACACTTCTCATACGAAAAATCCGTACATACCGTATTCATATTTGTATCAACTGCTGGCATTCCATGATGAAAAACATTCTCACAGCGAGTATATTTAAACAGCATTTTTTCATGACTGTGTAGATTTTGAGACAGGCATGACACGGGCACCATGCAAACTATGTCATCCTACATTGTGCCCTTTAACAGCACGACCAAAGTAAATGGGAACAGAGAAGCGTAGAACACCATGCAAAACAGTAGAGAAAAACACTATAGATTAAATTGAAGGACAAAGAATGGGAACAGCAATTTATGAGCGTGTAGTGTGTGTGAGTGAGGGCATGAGAAAGGGATAAGGATGAAAGAGAAGGAAGGATGAGAATAGCCACCGCTGAGAGTGAGGGACAGTATACGTATGTACGTAGGGATCAGAACTGAGGAGAACACAGGTGTGACGACCTGCTGGGCCTTGTCCGGGATTGATTGTTCTTGATTAACCCAATTGTCACCGAGCATGCAAGTGAAGGACAAAAATGGACTGTCACGGGGGGTTGGGGGGGTCTAGCACGGTATGGCATGCATGTCATGTTAGAGAGGTAGTTTGTGTTTTCGCATAATAATTCAATTCAAGATAGGGATCAGGGAGAGAGAGAGAGAGAGAGAGACTTTATTAATCCCCAAGGGGAAATTGAGTGCCACCTGGTCATACATACAACACGTAACAGGAAGACAGGACAAATACATAATAAATAAGAGCTAATAAATAAATAAAAACAGTCCATCATTAAAACACACAAAGAATCTCAACAACATTATAAAACATTTTTAAAAATCACTCAACAGCTGTTGTTAAAAATTCTGATAGCTGCAGGAATAAACGATCTTCTGAACCGTTCGGTGGAGCATCTAGGCAGGAGGTGCTGGGAAGAACACAAGTGAATAAGGATGCAAGTGACAGGCAGGAATGGTGTGTCAATTGTGAGTGATTGAGGGACAGGGTGGACTTTGATTTGGGTCTGATTGGCAAGTTCTCCATCTCAGTTTCAATCAACATAAGGTTGACATGGGAGTAGGAGAATACAAGAGACTAAGGTATATTGGCTGACAGCTATGTCAATGGATTGACGTTTAAGGTTATGCTATAGGTATTAGAACAGTGGGTAATCGCATAATAATCTTGGGACTTATTTAAGACCAGCTGCTTAAGGAAATGTATGTCAAGTGATGACTGGTTATCATTTAAACATGTACTTACAAGGATATCTGGAGAAGGAATCCATGGATTAATAGTTGTATAGTATGAAACTTTCTTACAGCTATAATTATAATCTTGTAGAAATGGAAAATATCTACACTTATTTGTGGGAAAAGTAATATCCCTGTCAAGAAGGAAAGCGGGTATAAAACCTTGAAATGGAAAAAGATACATAATAAACGACAAGGCAAAGGCATGATGTCTGCAGACCCCTCATCGAGTTAAAGTCATGCCATTCCAGGTAGCCGCATGACATTTTGATTGTCAAATTCCATCTGCAATCAATACATGAAATCAAATCTCCCTGCGAGTGACATTCGGCTGTCAAACAACTCAGCTTTACAGCCCAGCGAGAGGATGAAGAGAGGGAGAGCTAGGAGGCAAGATTATCCTTTACAGCATCAACGCACCCACCCCGACTCACACCACCACCCCCACCACCACACCACCACCCCCACCACCACCACCACCACACATCTCAGACAACCACAGGTACTTCATCTTGTGCCCGCCGCAGCCGGCATGCTCAAATTATCGGGCGCGACGCAGACTAACATGGCTGGCTCCAGCGCTTAAACAAATGACCCGTGCGCTTGATTCATCATGGATTCCCCCCACCACCACCACCACCACCACCTACCCACAGCCAGTCTACCTCTCCTTCACCACACCCTCACCACCCTCCACTCCTCCCACAGGCCCGTCGGCCGTGTCAGGGCCCGACAGTGATTGATGTGTTGGGAAAACTTCAGTCATGAAGTTTGGGGATTGGGGGGATGGAGGAAGGGTTGATGTGGTGTTGTGGTGATGTAGGGGTGTGGGTGTGCGATCGTTAAGTGATAGGGGGAAGACATATTCCGCTGACTTTAAATTAGGTTTAAAAAATTCAATTTGGCCCAGCTCCTGTCCCCAGGATGCCGGTAATTGGAAATATGGCACAGGCTGCCCAGTCCAGACAAGTCTGCTCGTGGGCCCTTCCAACGCCAGACAGAGTCTTCCTGGATAACTGAGGCTGACATCCTTGAGGAGGGATCATATAATCACTCAATAATAGCCTACACAGTAAGTTTTCACCGTGTCAATTCGTCCCGATTTAACATATCGATTGTATTTGGTCTCAGAGTACTATCTTTGTCTTGAAGTAACACTTTTTTTACTGTGCCTGCTTCAGTCTGCACAGTTTCAACAGTCTTTTTTTCCTCGTAGGAAACCGTACAGTAGCTTGCTGTTCTATGAAGTACATCTTTACTTCCTAACACTTTGTACTGTGCTGTAATGTCCTTTTGCAAGAAAGGAGACCCCTTGACCTGTGTTTTTTTTCTGTGAAAATGTGATGTCATTTCATGCTGTACCAGCCTCTTAATAAATACGTCCGCTAGAGGAGGACAGTAAGGAGCTAACGAGGATTGTGGAATCTGGAACAAAGAAGCTGGCATATGCACCTTTCTTAACCCGTTAAGACACGGCATTATACATTTGCTGTTACCAGAATGGTAATGACCAAGTCGTAGTGCATTACTAAAGGCCCTGTGTTATGTCATAGTAGCCTATTATATACTATACTTTTCAAGGATGGTACGGCGTGCATTAAGGGGCTACTAAAATTGAAAAACGTCCATGTCTAAGCTGCTCCAGTGATCCGCCTTCACAGCTTGAACTTACTGTAAGTCCTTCAGGATGACTCACTGGACTGTGAGGGACAGGAGCATGGAGGATCTACTGCTTATTCTCAGAGCTGACATATGTTTGCATCAGTGCATGAAATAATGCCTGAAAAAGGAATAAGAAAAAGAAGGAGGAGGAGGAGAAGGAGGAGGAGGAGGATGAAGAGGAGGAGGAGGAGTAGGAGGAGGATGAGGAGGAGGAGGAGGAGGATATTGATGATAATGAAGGCGAAAGAAGAAGTAAGTATCTGAAGAAAAAAAGTCTCTGAAGTAAAAAAGTAGCAGCAGCGAAGAAGAAGAAGAAAACTGAGGCGACACCAGCATAAGTTAGTGATCAGCCACGCTTCATTTGGTCCTGACAGATTTGTTTACGTGTGCGAGGGGAAGGAGGGATGAGAGAGAGAGAGAAAGAGACAGAGAGTGTGAGGGGCAGGAAGACAACGTCAGCGTGAACAATGGGCACAGCATCAATCAACAGCGGGAGGCAGCACTGATGCCAAAGCCATCAACGCTTTGGAGCACAAAAGAAGAACTGCTTCGACATGGGGGTCACATCTACCTAGTCATTTATAAACACGGAGGGTGACACGTCTCTCTATCTTTGCTTTTAATTCTTTCCTCTCATTCGTTCTCTCTCTCTCTCTCTCTCTCTCTCTCTCTCTCTCTCTCTCTCTCTCTCTCTCTCTCTCTCTCTCTCTCTCTCTCTCTCTCTCTCTCTATCTCTCTCTCTCTCTCTCTCGCTCTCTCCCTCTCTCTCTCAGCTCCTCTTCCACTGTGTCTCTCTATCCCTTAACGCTCAAGCGACCGGCCTGTTTTTGCGACTAATATGACCGACCGGGGTCATTTATGACCCCAAGGAGTTTGTATAGACATACCACCCTATAAATTATTTTTTGGGGTTCATTCAAATTTATTTACATCTTGTACATAGTTGTCCCTCATCTAAAGCAAAAAAAAATTGAATTTGAACATTTTATTGTTTTGCTAAAAATTAGTCAAACTTACATACGTATATGCTAAATATGATGTATGCCCTCATTTGCATATGTAAACATCAAAATACAAGAAACATCCAATACATTTTTTTCTTCTCTCATCATCAGTAATCATCTGAGAAAGTTTCATGGTGATAGCTATCATTTACAATTTTTAGCCTATTCACTTGTAGTAGTCTTACCGTAATAATACAGTATATTTATGCTAATTATGGAAATTGCTCAAAGTGAAACTTTGGGAAACCAAGCTAAATTCTATCCATTAGGCCCATAGATGATATTCCTGCAATAAAACTTTAAGGTACTCAACATTTCTGGGTTCATGAAATCACAAGATCAGAGAATATGGTAATTTACATAGAGAAAATCATGTCTCAAACATATAACCTTGTGCACACTCAAAATTTCTCTGAAACTTTTTCTGGACATTGTAGCTGTGAAAAGGTGTGTTCCACATGTATTAGAGCAAATAAATGATTCAACTGATGCTTCAGCCTTTGTATAGCCATATAATAAGGAAAATTCTAAAAACGCCATTGATTTCTACACTGATGACTTGTTTTCCTCCCTCTTTGTTCATCAGGATGACTTCCATTTCCTATTCTAATCATGTGTCTAGGACCACTGTGCCATGATATCAACAAATATGGAGCAATAACAGAGGAAATGCTACCTGGGTGCCCTCACAATATGCTTCGTTGGCTATCGCAGGGGTGCCCTATTTATTTATATAATATATTATATTTTAATACTATAAATGTTTATATTATGAATATTTTAGGTCTGCTGACCATGGCCTGCCCCAAGACACAAAATACAAAAACCAGAGTTTGAAAATTACAACAACAATGGACATTATAATGTTGAATATCC
>NW_026946337.1:5000-15875 GCF_034702125.1 Engraulis encrasicolus | reverse complement strand
TTTTTTGAAAATGTTTAGGGAATTTCAGCATGCAACCAAACAAAATAGAAAAAGAGTAAATTGTCCTTATTACATGTTATTATTATTATTATTATGATTATTAGTATTATTTGTATTACAAAGCCCTATTATTATTGCTGTTATTTGTCCTGGTCTTGCACTTGGATGTCAGTTTTGGTTAATGCTCAGCAGTCCCTGTCTATGTCTATGCTCCTTCCTCATTAGTATTATAGAGAGGACACGTAACTTGGTCTCAAATTTCTTTAACACATGACCTGTGCTAAATAATGAACAAAACTGACAATAAAAGCTGACTGGACCTTGACTGGTCGACATGAAACATTAGCACAACATTGGTGTATTTTTGTGATTCAACTTGGTTTAGAGATACTGCTTCTATTTTGAAAGTAAGTGTTTTTCAGGTGTTGTTTTTCCTGAATGTGTTTTGTCCTTTGAACAAGAGTTGTGTCCCTGTCACATTGACCCCTCTAAAGATTGCAGTTCTTTGAAACACTTCAGTCTTGTCAAGCAAAACTCTAAACAAACATGTGTGGCAAGAATGTCAAGGGAGTCAAAATTAATATCGTACAACTTATTTGATCAATTTCCTCAAAAATATTCACAGATGAAGAACAGATGTTATATTTTCAAGTGGTGAGTGTGTTTCAAGATATTTAACAATGCATCTCACAGCACATCTAAACAACAGAATAGATTCCACTAAAGTATAATTTTCATATATTTGCTGACATTTCAGAGAAAAAAAACAAGTTGATTAACTGCTGAACACACACACTAAGAAAATCCGCTCGGTTTCCAAAGCGTACTGTCTTCAACACCACACCTTCCCCCCACCACTACTGACAATTCAGCTTATTTTGCGTCAATTTCAGTTCTCACTGAAATTACGTTCATTGAGCCCAACCCCCTGTGCTCTTCCCTCTGAAATTTAATCGCTCCTCACTACCCCAGCCTAAATAAGCAACTTCTGGATGGATGGGATAAGCCAATAACTGTTGCTCGAATGAGTATTTGTTAGACAAAGCATTCGCAACACAAATAAATACATGATACCATTTAATCAGATAACCATATGGGCATGAAACATTGATTTATAATTGCTATCCTTAACTGTTTTTACTAATCCAGTAAAATAGTGATTACGCGTGGGTTGATTGTGAGATTGTAGATGCCGTTGGCCGATTAGAGGGACTAAGTTAATTTCTTTCTTGAGCATTTTGCCCCTTCTAAATGTTCTCAGCCTGTTGTTTGTCTAACATATTCGATTTAGCGTCTTATTTGGGACGTGAGTATTACTCTGCCGCTTTCTTCCTGCTGATGGGTTTCATCCTGAGATAAGTAGAAAGAAAGGAAACTTATATGTGGACCAACTTTCGATTTGTGCTCTGTGAAGGGGTTTGCCAAATCACAGCCATAATGTTCCACACACTTCACCATTCGCCCGAAAGGGCAGACAGATTAGCTAATACGTATGCTTTCCACTATATGTAGTCCCATGGCTTCTCTAAGCACAGAACAATTATGTAGAAAAATGAATAGAAAGATTTACTTCCCTCTATTGATAAATGATAATGTGTTGGTCGAAAAAAGAATTGAATTGGAGATTTTTAGCTTTTCTTGGACCACATTGTTAAACAATTTGATGGTTTTATAAAAACTTTTCAAGTACTTTGCCTTTTAGCCATGTCAAGCTATTCTCTTGAATTGCAATCAATACTTGGCAAATTTGGGTGTTCTAACGGTTTGTGTGTTTATAGCATTACATTTGACAGATCCAGACAGTAACATACACATACACTTAGACTTACTGTACACAAGTGAGTACTGTTGTTACAATGTGATTGAAGTTGGACCATTAATACAGCATCTCGTATTCCTTTATTGTATATTATTTCATTTAGAAAATATAATAGCATCATGTTTCACAACATGTCTGAATACAATAAAAGTCGATTAATTATCCAAAGCACCTGCAGTATAGACAATCCCAACTGGTTGACAGGGGGTTACGTTTGACTTCAGCTCTAAATTGTGCAATGTCAACATTGGTTAAGCATATTCTTTCAGAGTTCTCGGAAATTCCCCAGATCAACTGAATGCCCCGAAACTTCAACCACACACCACATCCCTCTTCAACATTTTCCTTTTGCACAGGCCTTACAGGCCAGAGCCTCATGACTGACTTTCGATCTCATAATAATAATAATAATAATAATAATAATACTACTACTACTACTACTAATAATAATAACAATCATAATAACAATGACAACTAGAAATGCACTTAGAGAATGCAGACCTCCGCCAGGGAAGCTGAATTTGTTCTAATATTTGTGACATGGTGTGGTGTGATTCATGCAGGCCTACAGGTTAGGCCTACCATTGTGTTGAGAGAAGTGAACCTTCAATGTTACCTTCAATGCACAACCAAATTATGTGTGTCTTTTATTAGCTAGGATGTGTGTCACCTGGTTAGCTTCAGTATAGTTCACCTGTCATTGTGGGATTGGCAAATGTTTGGTCATGCCATATAGGCCCTACTGTAATGTGGAATATGTAGGCCTATAGGCCTACTGGAAATTATTAGATCCCATCGCTGTAGCCTTAGTGACATTGTTCATTCATTGTGTGTTGGCAGCATGCCTTTCATCACTTAATTGTTTTGCCACAAAATGGCACAGCTATTACTGTAATATCCACCCATAATATATAGTTAATGATATGACTACGGTAGTCAACATTGCCCTTTGAGAACACTTTAGGATCACACACGCTGGCAACACAATATTGATTAGGCTAACTTTAAATAGTGAACTATAATTCTTCCACACTTGGTCATTGGTCATTTTCCACCAAAACCCAAATCAGTCATTTCAACATCATAGAACTAGAGCAAAAGAGCATCACACACACACACACTTCCAGGTGCAGGCTGCTCTCTCTCTCTCTCTCTCTCTCTCTCTCTCTCTCTCTCTCTCTCTCTCTCTCGTGCATTAGAAGCTGCTGCATATTATTTGATTTTTGAGTTTGATCACGGAGGAAGCTACATGCTCTTCTTCACCTGACCGCGTGACTTAAAGCCTGCAGATTGCCGGCAGTGGGAAGACCAGACATCCCATGTATCCATGAAGTTCAAGAAGTCTCCCTGATAGTGGCTTCCCGATGACCACGAGTCAGATAAAATATTGCTGATGTTAGACAATGCAAGTTAGCGGTTTTTGTTTTCAATTGGCAAATCAATGCGAGCAGAGAACGATAATGACTCGCGCGGCATGCGTGGAATAGGCTTAAATAGATTGCGCGAGCACACTTCGTATGCCCTGCAAAAGTCCCAGGTAAAATAGTTAGGCAGGGGTATGCAGACTGGACGATAGAAAGGACATGCACATACAAATAGTTAAACACTAGTGTTGTTTTGTTTGTCGGGGGTGTCGAGGCTCGACAAGCATGACCCTGAAAAGAGTTTTTGGAACTTAGGAAGACGCTGCAGACGCATGGAAATGCTGTCGACTTCCTTGGGTCTTTTAACGTTGCTCTCGACGAGAACACGTTTCAAATCTCAACAGTTTAAAACTCCTTAGCGATCGCCCATCCGTTGATTCTTTTCAAAACTGCAGAAGCCGTGCCTCTGTTTAGACAGGCAACTTTCCCCCTGCTGGCGCGCGCTCCCGCGGTGACTGATTTAAATAAATTCCCAAATCCGACCTTCATGATTTGCTTGCGAACTGCCTACTCATATGGTTAAACAACAAATATAGCAAACATTACCAAAAAAGAACAGACAACGAACGCCGGGCTAAGACAGCCAAAGTGATAAGGAGAATAGTGGAAGCTCGAGGAGGTTTAACATGACAGTATCAGAGGAGGATTGGCGCGACTGTGATTACTGCAGAAACACATGTCTTCGTCATGGACAAGAGGGTTGTTGAACATGTTTCACAATTAACACTTCCCTCAACGTCGGCTATTTTTTTCTCTTTCTCTGGGAATGTTTTAGGACCTAAACTCAACTTAAATGGACTCACTGAACTACTAGGCTATACAGAACTACTGACTGAGCCCCATGCACTGGCTGCCAGCAGAGACAAGCGAGGCAACGGCGCAATCACCTATGAAGTTCAAGACACTTAGACCTATATTACAATTACAAATTACAAATTAATTATAAATAATTATATATTTTTTAATGTCCATTCGTCCATGGCTTGTAAATTTCGCCTAGTCTTAGTCTCCTTGACGAAAATATATTTTTATTTTCGTCATATTTTTATTTGCTGGAGGCAATTATTAGTGCGTCATCGTCTCGTCATCGTCAAGGGAAAAGGGGGCGTTGACGAAATATTTTCGTCATCGTCGTGGTTGACGAAATTAACACACGCACGCACACACACACACACACACACACACACACCACACACACACACACACACACACACACACACACACACCACACACACACACACACACACACACACACACACACACACACACACACACACACACACACACACACACACACACACACACACACACACAATCATTACATTAAAAAGACTCAGACTGGCGATAGGCCCATGTACACTAATTTACTTTTCTAATGTTTCCAGATATCTGAATTGTATTGGGTATCACTTTCCTTTATATTGGACAAACACAGTATGACACCATTCCTTGGGGAAGTCAATCTACACATACATCTAAACATGAGATTCCTTAGAATAGCCTGAAATGTGGGGACATTTACAGACACAGAGAGCACTTGCACGTTCCCAACTGGGAGCCTTAAGCAAGATTCTAAGAGCATCATTGTACGCCACATTAATCTTATTTATTTTTGCTCTACTGTAGCTACACCAAAGATGCTGAAGTCCTGAAAAGAGACATTTTCACTTCCTTTGTACACATGTAGAATTTTCATGCCAGCATATTTGTTTGAGCATGAAGTTTGCAACACTGGCGCTGAATGTCATCATCATCAAATAGGTAATTCCTAAGAATGTGACCTAATTATTTAGCTTTGGTTTCAGTTGTCAGCTCACTGTCACTTAGATAAAAAGAAGGGAAGTTTTTATCCTCCTCAGTCCTAAAATCATTACAACACTCTTTTTAAATTATATTTGATGTCACACTCTATACCATACTCTGAGCAGATTCTGAGCAGTTGCTGAAGACCAGCACTATAGGGAGACAGGACAACCAGGTCATCAGCATACAATAAATGATTAATGACCTTATCCCCAACCATACACCCGGTCTTACATTCATTTAATTTCCTGGCTAGATCATCCATGTAAAGATTAAAAAGAAAAGGGGAAAGAATACCACCTTGCCTGACACCATTGGTTACCAAGAACTGGCTAGAAAAAGTTTGGCCCCATCTGACCTGCATGGTTTGATGGGAAAACCAATACTGTAAAACAGACTACGTATTATGTATAAAGGGACCCTTCGTTGATGTAAAGACTGTTGATGGCTTTCATCTCAAGTCAAGTCAAGTAGGTTTTATTGTCAATTTCTTTACATGCACTGGTCATACAAAGAATTTGAAATTACAATTCTTGCTTTCCCATACAGACATAGACTAATCTAGGTAAGGACATAGACAGTATAGACATAGACAGTACACATACATGGACTTAAGACAGTAGGGACATAACAGTGCTCATACAGACATTTAAAGTGCAAGACTGGACAACAAAAGACTTGTAGAGGACATACATTGAGAGGCAATTTTTGTGCTTTTCCTAAAAAGTCCTTTATAGCGTTCTGACATAGTAATAGTAGCATTTTGAAGAAAAATAAATATTAAAAAGGTCTGTCAAGTACACCAGCAGCAGTATGTGTGTGTGTGTGTGTGTGTGTGTGTGTGTGATGTGTGGGTGTGTGTGTGTGTTGTGTGTGTGTGTGTGTGTGTGTGTGTGTGTGTGTGTCCTGTGTGTGTGTGTGTGTGTGTGTGTGTGTGTGTGTGTGTGTGTGTGGTGTGTGTGTGTGTGTGTGTGTGTGTGTGTGTGTGTGTGTGTGTGTTTAGTGCAGGTAGAAGGTGCGGTGTGCGTCTGTGTGTGTGTTCGTATGTCTGTGTGTGTGTGTGTGTGTGTGTGTGTGTGTGTGTGTGTGTGTGTGTGTGTGTGTGTGTGTGTGTGTGTGTGTGTGTGTGTGTGTGTGTGTGGTGTGTGTGTGTGTGTGTGTGTGTGTGTGTGTGTGTGTGTGTGTGTGTGTGTGTGTCAGTGTGTGTATGTTTGGGTTTAGTGCAGAAAGTGCAGTGTGCTTGTGTGTGTGTGTTTGTGTTGTGTGTGTGTGTGTTGTGTGTGTGTGTGTGTGTGTGTGTGTGTGTGTGCGCATGTTTTGAGTTAGTGCAGCTTGAAAGTTCAGTCACAAATATAGTAGTGCAGGTGGAATGTTCAGTCGCAGGTTTTGGTGGTGGGGGATGAGGGGGGGTTGTCAGTGGCCTTGCTGGCTGGGAGGCTGACAGTGGAGGGAGAGTGGGTTGAGTGTTCAGTATCTTGATCGCTTGGTGCATTGTGCTGCTCGCCAGCCTGGTGGTACGGGAACGGAGGCGCCTGTACCTCTTTCCAGAGGGCAGGAGGCTGAACAGTTTGTGTGGCTTGTGTCTTTGATGATCATCAGTGCTTTCCGGGTGAGGCGTGTGGTTTAAATGTCCTGCAGGGAGGGGAGTGGTACTCCAATGATCTTCTTCGCTGTGTTCACAACACGCTGGAGTGTCTTCCTGTTTTTCTCCGTGCAGCTTCCTCCCACACTTGTGATGCAGTTGAACACGACACTCTCTATGTTTCCTCTGTAGAATGTTGTCATGATGGAGGGTGTAGCACTTGCCTTCTTTAGTTTGCGCAAGAAGTAGAGACGCTGATGGGCCTTCTTCGCCAGTGATGTAGTGTTGGTGGTCCAAGAAAGGTCGTCGCTGATGTGCACTCCAAGGAACTTGGTGCTGCTCACTCTCTCCACAGCATCACCGTCGATGGTCAGTGGTGGCAGTTGTTTTTGGACCCTTTGAAAGTTGACAACAATCTCCTTGGTCTTGTTGACATTCAGCAGGAGGTTGTTGTCTTTGCACCATCTGGCCAGCAGGTCTACTTCTTCTCTGTAGTGAGTCTCATCGCCCTTGGTGATGAGGCCCACCAGTGTTGTATCATCCGCAAACTTCACTAGATGGTTAGTGCTGTGGGTCGTTGTGCAGTCGTGTGTCAGCAGCGTGAACAGCAGGGGGCTGAGAACACAACCTTGCGGAGCCCCCGTGCTCAGGGTCAGGGTGCTTGATGTGTTATTCCCTACCCGTACTGCTTGTGGTCTTTGCATCAGGAAGTCCAGCAGCCAGTTGCCAGAGGGAGGTGCTGAAACCTAGTTTGTCCAGTTTTCTGATGAGTTGTTGTGGTATTATGGTATTGAATGCTGAACTGAAGTCAATGAACAGCATTCTCACATATGAGTCTTTATTGTCCAAGTGGGTGAGGGCTGGATGGAGGGCAGAGCAAATTGCATCCTCCGTGGATCGCTTGGCTTGGTATGCAAACTGGTAGGGGTCCAGGGTGGGGGGTAGGGTGGCTTTGATGTGTGACAGGACTAACCGTTCGAAGCACTTCATGATTATGGGCGTCAGTGCTACAGGACGGTAGTCATTGAAGCATGATGGTGATGATTTCTTCGGCACAGGTATGATGGTAGCAGCTTTGAAAAGTGATGGGATGACTGCTTGCTCCAGAGAGATGTTAAAGATGTCTGTGAAGACATCCTTCAGCTCTTCTGCACAAACCTTCAACACTCGGCCAGGTATGTTGTCTGGGCCAGCTGCTTTGCGTGGGTTGATGGTGGCCAGTGTCCTCTTCACACTGGCAGAGGAGAGGTAAAGGGGTTGATCATGGGGGGGAGGGGGAGTTTTCTGTGGGTGAGTGTCATTTTGTGCTTCAAAGCGGGCAAAGAAACTGTTCAGGTCGTTTAGCAGAGAGGTGTTGTTGTCACAGCTCCGTGGTGCAGGCTTATAGTCCGTGATGGCCTGTATGCCCTGCCACAGGCTCTGTGCATCTCTGCTGTCTAGTGTGTTGTTATTTTGTAAAAGTATTCCTTTTTTGCTTTCCTGATGCCCTGGGACAGGTTTGCCCTTGCTGTTTTTAGGCCAGCTACGTCTCCTGCTCTGAAGGCTTTGTCTCTGGCTCTCAGCAGTCGGTGAACGTCTCCTGTGAACCATGGCTTCTGGTTGGCCCTGGTGGTGATGTGTTTTATTTCTGTAACATCATCGATGCATTTTGTGATGTAGGAGGTCACAGTGTCTGTATACTCCTCAATGTTTTTGAAAATGTTCCAATCTGTGGTTTCAAAGCAGTCTTGTAGTCGTGGGATGGCCCCCTCCGGCCATTTTCTCACCTCCTTCTGAACTGGTTGGTGAGTTTTGCCCTTTGTCTGTAAGCTGGCAGTAGCAGAATCGTTATGTGGTCTGATGTTCCAATGTGGGGGATGGGCTTTGCCTTGTATGCTCCCTTCTGATTTGACTAAACAAGGTCCAGGGTGTTTTGTTGTCTTGTTGGGAAGTTGACATGTTGATGAAATTTTGGAAGTACTGTTTTGAGATTTCCATGGTTGAAATCTCCCAGGACCACTGTGAAGGCATCTGGGTGTGCATCTTGTTGTTCACTGATGCCCCGATGCAGCTCGTTCAGTGCCTCGCTTCTGACGCTGTTGTTGTTGCTGGGTGCGAGGTACACAGCGACTAATATGATAGCGGATATTTCTCTGGGTAATAGAAGGGTCGGCAATTGATGATCATGAACTCCACTAGTGGAGACCAGTGTCTCTGTACTACCGTAGCATTATTGCACCAAGCATCATGTTTGTAGACACATATTCCTCCCCCTCGTTTTTTCTCTGCAAGGGCTCTGTCCGCTCGGTGGCACGTTAGTTGTTCCAGTTGTAAAGAGTCGGGTATGCCGTCGTTCAGACATGATTCTGTGAACACCATCACGCAGCAGTTCCTCACGATTTTGTTCGCTGATCTTAGTAGCCGTATGTCATCCATCTTATTGTCCAGAGATCTGACGTTTGCCAAGAGAATTGATGGTATTGCTGGACGAGTTGGGTTGGCTGCAAGCCGTGTCTCGACGCCACCTCGTTTGCCCCTTTTCCTAATTCTGGAGCATCGCTTTCGGCGTCCCCATGTAGGCGAGGCAGACGGGTCCGATGTAGTCCTATGCCGCCGCAGAATTCCTAGTTCCTCCAGCGTCTTCGTTGGTACATCCAATACATTGCTTAAGTTGTCCATTCTTATCTGCAACAGCTGTTGCCGACTGTACGTGCGTTCCGACATAGTTTCCGACGATAGACATTTCGAAAGACACATTTTAACACAAATAAACACTGAAATTTGGGAAAGCAAGGAGCTGCTGCAGACTACGTGCGCCACATCCAGAAGCTTGCTGGCAGCTAACTAGTGCTATTCCTAAAACGAACAAATATAAACATTCTAAACAGCCCCCAAATAGTTTGTGTTGAATCCTAAATCCATTGTAAGATTACAAACAAAGTTTTAAGCAACTTCATGAGTTATTGGCTCTTGCTTAAAGGGACACTGTGCAGGAAATGGTCAAAAAAGGTACTGAAACTGTGCTGCTCATTGAAACTGGGCTGCCTATTGCCAAATTTGATCTTTACATGAAGGTTTACTAAGTAATAAACAAATATTTTCTAGTATGGTCCAAGTACAGTCATTTTTGCAGCTAAAAATGTATCATAATGAATACTTAGAATTTGATGGTGGTGGTAAGTATTCATGAAAAAGGTAACATTAGTGAATGGGTAGCATGAATTCTGGAAATAGACAACTAAAAATCTCACACAGTGTCCCTTTAAGATCAACATAGCATCAAATGTGCAGTTTTCTTATTGACATAAAGGGGTGTTGTTAAAGCCCTTTCCTAGAAAATCTCTGGGTTCTCTCCTTCCTGCGTCCACTACACTTAACGTCTCATTATGGATGTCAGAGCTGTCATAAGTAAGCTAACGTTCTAGCTTTGTTTGAAAAGTGTCATCCCCAGGCTTATTGGTTTTCTCACTAAGAAATAAATCTTTATATAAATCTAGGCTATCAGATAATGTCATTTAGCCTTAAAAATGCCAAGGAGACCAAGGCACAATCCCACTTCTCCAGGAAAACGTAGCCCTTCCGTATGAAGCACATTTTCTCCCCTCCTGTCACTGGAAAATAAATATCTGCTGTGTGTGTGTGTTTTGTTTTGTGCATCGGCCAATTTATGAGTGTTTTTGGTTATTATTTTCTTCCCCTTATTTGTAATATGAAATGCCATTAGGGTGTCTAACACTCATTGTTTTCAATTCTAAAAAGATTATTTGCAACAACCTAGCCAATCTCATTTTTGTTGGCCTGCAAAGTACATCGATAGAAGTATTACAATGACTTTCTATTAGACATAATTATGCGATTAAAATTCGATTAATTGCGAGTTAACTCTGGCATTTATGTGATTAATCGTGTTTAGATATTTTAATCGTTTGACAGCACTAGGAAATGCTGTTGAGTTCTTCTTCTTATATGCAGCAGGCACGTGCACTCCAATACGGCAGGGGAGGCACGGCCTCACCAGCCAGACCTGAGAATGATGAGCTGCAGTAAATGTGAATAATAGTAACAATAACAGCTATTGTTTTCGAGCATCTGCACCATAACTACCATTTGAGCAGTATTTAAACAGTTTCACTCATTTTCAATCATTTCCGTGGCCAAAATCATAATATTTGCCCATTTCATGTCAAATTGCTCCGAATACGGTGAATTTGGGGCAACTCTGAACTGGCCTCACCCCGGATTGCGCAATCCCTCGTTAACAAGCTTCA
>NW_026946336.1:0-15925 GCF_034702125.1 Engraulis encrasicolus | reverse complement strand
ACAAGACCTGTGTTCCACTGATGTCTTTGGTGTGCTGCTCACTTGTTCACTGTCATCACACGTCACTTGAAGTCAGTTTAGCAAACGGGAGCTGATTCAGTCAGGCACGTTTTGATGTGCAAGCCTTCAAATTGCCAAAGTAAATTACACTAACACTTGTGTTATTATTGACAATGTGAATCCTATTTGTTTTGTTTCATTTCTAAATAAATGTTGGTGAGAATGCATGGATAGTATAATTGGATGGATAGATCATTTACTATGGAATTGTATGCATCATTGTGAGGCTACTTTGGTACCAATGTCATTTCTTTTATAATGGGTAGGCCTAATATTACATATTACATAGCATATCATGTGGTGCGCTTTCAGGCCGAAAGTGTATGCCTAGTCTGGCCACCTGGTCTCTCTTGAAAAAAAAATTGGTGGCTAGGTTTGTCTGGGTTTTTTTTTTTTGGGGGGGGGGGGGGGGGGTGGAGGAAGGGGGGCCCATTGATATTTTTTTGTCCCGGGCCCAGTCAAAGCTGTCAGCGGCCCTGTGTGCGTGCATGTGTGCGTGCGTGCATACGTGTGTGCATGCATACGTGCGTGCGTGCGTGCGTGCGTGCGTGCGTGCGTGTGTGCGTGCGTGTGTGCATGCGTGCGTGCGTGCGTGCGTGCGTGCGTGCGTGCGTGTGTGCATGCTCTGGTTTCTGTACAATAATATCACCAACTGATAACATAGACCATTAGCAAAGCCATAAATCCTTCCACCCAGTAAAACAAGGCCAACGTGCTAAAGCCAGTTGGTGGTGAGATCGATATCTGTCCTGTTGTCTCAGCGCCTCCAGACCGCATTACCTGGTGTGTTTTCTAGAGCATATTGGGTTAGTTTCACAAAACATAACACTGCAGACATATCTAGCCTTTGGGGGCCCTAGGCTGCAGCCATATCTAGCCTTTGGGGGCCCTAGGCTGCAGCCATATCTAGCCTGTGGGGGCCCTAGGCTGCAGCCATATCTAGCCTTTGGGGGCCCTAGGCTGCAGCCATATCTAGCCTGTGGGGGCCCCTAGGCTGCATCCATATCTAGCCTGTGGGGGCCCTAGGCTGCAGCCATATCTAGCCTGTGGGGCCCTAGGCTGCAGCCATATCTAGCCTGTGGGGGCCCTAGGCTGCAGCCATATCTAGCCTGTGGGGCCCTAGGCTGCAGCCATATCTAGCCTGTGGGGGCCCTAGGCTGCAGCCATATCTAGCCTATGGGGGGGCCCTGCCATGTGTGACCCTATGCTTCAGTCCATCCAGGGCGTCACCAACCACACACACATTGAACATGTTTCCTTGACAACAGAACACTACTGAACATGTTTCCACGGCAATAGGGCACTACGGAACACGTGATATCATAACTAGTGTCCTGTCCTATGCTATTGTCTGGGTTAGGGTTCTACGTGTGTAGTATCTGTCACAGACACAGATGGAACTTCCACCTGCACTACTATACTTGTGACTGAACTTTCAACCTGCACTAACTCAAAACATGCACACACACACACACACACACACGCACACACGCACACACGCACACACACACACACACACACACACACACACACACAGACACAGACGCACACCGCACCTTCTACCTGCACTAAACACACACACACACACACACACACACACACACACACACACACACACACACACACACACTGCTGCTGGTGTACTTGATAGACCTATTTTAATATTTATTTTTCTTCAAAATGCTACTATTACTATGTCAGAACGCTATAAAGGACTTTTAGGGAAAGCACAACAATTACCTCCTCTTAATGTAAGCCTGTGGCGATAAGTTCTGCTAGGAAGACGAGACGGTACCTCACACTCATCACTGCCCTTAATTATCCAATCATAGCTCCCGGTTGGGGAATCCCGCCACGTCACTCGCTTATCCTCAGCTTTCAGCCAATAGAATGTCTACTCCTTGGTTTTAAAAGTTTTTGTCTGTTTCCGCTCTTTGCTACTCAGCGTAAGCAGACGCCGACGCGCTGGTCTCAATATCGATGCATATTCCTTGCGAACTCTCTAGCCATTCATCATCGTTTACTATTCATCTTGTTCTAGCCATTCATCATCGTTTACTATTCTGATCTGATGGGGTTCCCTCTGTGACCGGCCGCTTCTGTGAATCGCCGATGTTGTCGCAGATTCCGGCATTCGAGACGTTCTGTTCGTCGAAATGGGTTTGCCCCGCAGGTTGTATGAATTCAATTTCGCTATGACCGTTGTCAAACGTTCCCACACTGTTCCTTGCAAGTTCAGCCATGATCCTATCCGGCGTACGCACACGCCTCAAACACCCCCTGTTCTCAGTGGTTCTCAGTAGGCAACGCACGGTATACTTTCATGTCGAGCACGCTACTTCTGGCCCTGGTTCTAGCCAACACCCGCCGTATCGCGGACGACGTTCATCTAATTTAGAAATTGGTCTATTTTTAAATCTGATTTTATTCATGTTTTTGCCGAACTGTTCAGCGAGCCTGTGGTGGTATATTTTTTTTATCATTAACCCTTAATTGGGCTATATCTTGTCGTGTAGTAGGCCTACATATCTTAACTCCAGGGCTTTTATTCTTTTACGGTTGTTTTTAATTCCTTGCAGTTCGCACCTCCCAGGGTGTAGCCTATTTAATCAAGTACATCTGATTATCCATCTCCCCGCGTAGGCCTTTCACATCAGCACTTTTACACGATATGTGCATTTTGGTCATTACTGATGACAGAGCGAGTTGAGTTTAAAAATTGTCATAGTTTTTCGTGCGGGCCTGCTCGCCTCTTGTTGAGTTATTTCTGGGTTATGTGTAATGTAGCATGTGTTAACTCTTGGTTTTTTGTCGTGTTATAGGGAACTATCCCGCCTGGCGTTCACCTTACTCGCTGGGAAAGGTTTTTAGTTGAGCGGCTACAGGAAAAATCGTGCAAATTATGATACAAGCGTGAAATTCGGCAAGTATGTGCTCAAGACCCATACGATCAAATCTACCCGATTGGCCACTTGAAATGGCAGCCATTTTCCAAGATGGCCGCCAAAAAAGACCTCAGAAATGGATTTATTGCATAGAATTGACCTAGAAAATTATGATACAAGCATGAAATTCAACATGTATGTGCTCAAGAACAGTATGATCAGATCTACCTGATTGGCCACTTGAAATGGCGGCCATTTTCCAAGATGGCCGCCAAAAAAGACACCAGAAATTGATTTATTGCATGTAATTGACCTTGAAGATTATGATACAAGTATGAAATTCAACATATATGTGCTCAAGACCAATACGATCAAATCCACCTGATTGGCTTCTTCAAATGGCGGCCATTTTCTAAGATGGCCGCCAAAAAGGACCCCAGAAATAGATTTATTGCAGAGAATTGACCTAGAAAATGATGATACAGGCATGAAATTCAACATGTATGTGCTTAAGACCAATACGGTCAAATATACCCGATTGGCCACTTGAAATGGTGGCCATTTTCCAAGATGGCCGCCAAAAAAGACCAGAGAAAGTGATTTATTGCATAAAATTGACCTAGAAAAGTATGATACAAGCATGAAATTCAACATGTATGTGCTTAAGACCAATACGATCAAATCTGTCTGATTTGCCATTTGCAATAGTGGCCATTTTCCAAAATGGCCACCATGAAAAACTCTAAAAATGGATTTGTTGCACAGAATTGAGAAAGGAAATTATGATACAAGCACAACCAAGAAATTTGGCAGTTATGTGCTTAAGACCAACGCAATACATTCTAAGTAATTTTCCAGTTTAAATGACGGCAATTTTCCAAGATGGCCGCCAAAAAATACCATAGAAATGGATTTGTTGCACAAGATTGATCAAGCATCAATTTTGGCATGAATGTGCAAAAAAAAACCAATACAATCAAATCTTCCTGACTAGCCACTTGAAATGGAAGCCATTTTATAATATGGCCACAAAAAGGCTGAATTTATCCCAGAGGTGACCCAAAAAAATGATGATACAAGTATGTAATTTTGTGTGTTTGTGCTTAAGAGCAATAGGCCTATAATCAAATCCACTCATTTGCAACTTGAAAATGTATGGTAGCCATTTTTCAAGATGGCCATCAAAGAAGACACTAGAACTTCATTAATTGCAATTAATCTAGCAGATGTGGCCCAAATCAATGTTCACATTCACTGTTTGAATTTTCAATGATTTCATCATAGAAGGAAACACAATCAAGCAAAAAGGCACATAACTATAGGCTACCGAGGGTAACCCCGGCTCTCTGAGGCATATGAACCAGACATCTCACTATGGGTAACGCCCGCGACCATTTGCCAAAACTTACTTTCAATCATGCCGTCAGGCCAATGAGCTGCACAGCTGGGGATCCCGCCCCCTCGGGGACAAAGCCCAGGTGCGCTGGGCTCTGAGCTTCAATCTGAGGCAACTAACCTTTGAGCTTGTGGGTGAGTGTAGCAATCTAGTGAGATGTCTCGTTCATCTCCCTCAGAGAACCAGAGTTACCCTCGGTAACCTACAGTTCTCTTGATGTCGAAACACTCAACATCCCACTATGGGTATTGAAAAACTCCAGATTGAGTTGCCTTTACCTAGAATGCACAAACAAAAGCTTGGCCGGGGCACAGACCATTCTCCTGCCAATGCCCAGAGCTGTTGAAGGTGAAGAGGCAGCGTCCATCAGCAGTGATAAGCATCATGCTCACCCAACGCGCAGCCCGAGACGCAACAGTCGCCCAAGGGCCCAGGGTCTTCGTTCCGAACCCGAAGAAAAGAGGCTAGGCACCAGGCGCACAAAGGCAGCTTCCGGACATCCAATACCACGGAGAGCACGCAGTGGAGGGAACCCAGGGCACGGAAACCACCCGTCTGGGTGTAACCGATGTACAGGTGGAGCCCACAGAGGTGTAGCGAGGCCCCCTATACCAAGTGGTATTCCCCAATGGCAAACCAGGCCTTGGCACAAGGGGGAATTTCCAGCATGTTCAGTACACAACATCCGCAGGTGCAACCATGCTGGCAGAAAAGACCATTCTCCAGCAGGGCCGCAGGTCCAAGTTGCGGATGGAGAACCTAGTAGCAACCACCACCACAGCGAGCTGGCCAAGCCAGCCCCAATAGATATCCATTTGAGGGCACACACTATGGTTCCCAAAGTCCAAGGGGGACATCAAAGATACACTTCCCCTCGATTATGCATCCTGGTCGAGCAGGGGCCTGAGATACTTCATTGGAGAAGTATGGTCTAGCTAACCACGGTCGCCCTATCCAGGGACAGCACTCCAGGCAGCACAATTGACACTCGCGCTCCTGCTGAGCGAATGAGACACACACAGTAAGGGGTGACCGACCCAAGGGAGACACGTGTAATGCGTCCTATTAGGAGAGGCGAGGATCCAGGTGGCCTTGACACGATCAGCCTTCTCACCCTCGGGTAGAGGGCGCAACTGACTAGAGAAGTTGCGTTCCACAGAATGTTCCACAGCCTCTGGGAGGAGGCTCTTATCTTTGAATGTTCCAGGCTGACAAGCCAAAGCCATTATGTGATAGCTAAATCAAACATGTTAATGTCAAGTCCAGAGCAAATAAACTAAATTCATGACAATGCTTGTTTCTGGTGTACCTTTTGTTTAACAGCAATATCGAGAGAACCACGAATTGCCGTTATTGACATATTATTACCGCAGTGTCATCGTATTATTAGCATCTCACCTTCGGGTGGGGGGGGGGCACTGCCTCCATTGATATTAAATTAAGAACTGGCATTAGCATGTCATCACCATGCTATTTGTGTGTCATACTGTGAGTGGCTTATGTGTCATTGCAGAACATTTTTAATATTTGTATCACTTCATCATCCATGCTAACATATTTAAGGAGAGTGAACAATTATTTCCACCAAATTTGCAATTTGCACATATGAAATTTGCAAATTTCTAGGGTCTTTTTGGCCGCCATCTTGGAAAATGGCCAGCATTTTAAGTAGCAAATAAAGTAGACTTGATTGTAGGCCTATTGGTCTTAATCACATACAAGCCGAATCTGTGCAATAAATCATTTTCTAGGGTCTTTTAGTTTTTTGGCAGCCATCTTAGAAAATGGCCGCCATTTCAAGTGACTAATTGGGTAAATTTGATTGCACTGGTCTTAAGCACGTACATGTTGAATTTCATGCTTGTATCATAATTTGCTAGGTCAATTCTATGCAATAAATCAATGTCTGGCGTCCTTATGGCGGCCATCTTGGAAAATGGCCACCATTTCAAGTGGCCAATCTGGTAGATTTGATCGTATTGACCTTAAGCACATACATGTTGAATTTCATGCTTGTATCATAATTTTCTAGGTCAATTCTATGCAATAAATCAATTTCTGGTGTCTTTTTTGGCAGCCATCTTGGAAAATGGCTGCCATTTCAAGTGGCCAATCAGGTAGATTTGATCATATTGCTCTTATGCACATACATGTTGAATTTCATGCTTGTATCATAATTTTCTTGGTCAATTCTATGCAATAAATCCATTTCTGGGGTCTTTTTTGGTAGCCATCTTGGAAAATGGCCACCATTTCAAGTGGCCAATCAGGTAGACTTGATCGTATATGTCTTAAGCACACACATGTTGATTTTCATGCTTTTATCATACATTTCGGTAACACTTTATAATAAGTACCCCTTTTTAGGCATTACTTAAGGGTTAGTTAAGCCTTATTTTACCATTAGTTAACCCTTAGTGAATCACGAGTTAATCATTATGTAAGCATTATTTCTCATTTCCTAACTATTATCTACTACCGTTAGTAAATGATTAGTGTGTGCTGATATAACGGTTCGCTAAGCAAAGTTAAGCCTTAAATAAGCCTTATTTTAACAATAGTTAACCCTTAGTAAATCACGAGTAAGTCGTTATGTATGTGTTATTTCATCATAAGCAATGCTTATCAAGTCATTTGTTAACGTTTTGGAAAGCATGGAAAGGTTTTCACTTTAAAAGTTCCCCAGATATGCGCAAGTAGTGAGTTGTAACTTCTTGTTAATGCATAAGCAATGCCTAACAAATAATTTGTTAACGATTTGTAAAGCATGGAAAGGTTTTCACTTTAGATCAGTTCCCCAGATATACTTAAGTAATGAGTTGTGAATCCTTGATAATGCATAAGCAATGCTTAACGAGTCATTTGTTAATGTTTTGGAAAGCATGGAAAGGTTTTCACTTTAAAAGTTCCCCAGATATGCGCAAGTAGTGAGTTGTTACTTCTTGTTAATGCATAAGCAATGCCTAACAAATCATTTGTTAACGTTTTGTAAAGCATGGAAAGGTTTTCACTTTAGATCAGTTCCCCAGATATACTTAAGTAAAGAGTTGTAACTCCTTGATAATGCACAAGCAATGCTTAACAAGTCATTTGTTAACATTTTGGAAAGCATGGAAAGGTTTTCACTTCAAAAGTTCCCCAGATATGCGCAAGTAGTGAGTTGTAACTTCTTGATAATGCATAAGAAATGCCTAACAAATCATTTGTTAACGTTTTGTAAAGCATGGAAAGGTTTTCACTTTAGATCAGTTCCCCAGATATACTTAAGTAATGAGTTGTAACTCCTTGATAATGCGTAAGCAATGCTTAATAAGTCATTTGTTAACGTTTTGGAAAGCATGGAAAGGTTTTCACTTTAGATCAGTTCCCCAGATATACATGGGTTATACATCCTTGATGGGTTATACATCCTTGATAGTGCACAAGCAATGCTTATCAAGTCATTTGTTAATGTTTTGGAAAGTATGGATAGGTTTTCGCTTAAAAAGTTCCCCAGATATGCGTTATTATTGCGTTGAAACTTCTTGGTAATGCATAAGCAATGCTTATCAAGTCATTCGTTAATGTGTTGTAAAGCCATAACAGGTTTTCACTTTAGATCAGTTCCCCAGATATACTTAAGTAATGGTTCGTAATTCCTTGATAATGCATAAGCAACGCTTAACAAGTCATTTGTTAATGTCCAGAAACATCCATGAGGGGCAGTCACATGAGCCTCAACTTAGGCCTAGGCCTACTGTTTGCCATGCTACCAGTCATCACACACTAACCATTACAAAAGGGTTAAATAAGACTTCACTGATGCTAAAGCAAGAGTTTACAAACCATTACCATACATGCCTAATAGTACTTGTTAATGGTTAGGTGGTAGGAGACAACAAAGAGATAATGTTTTTTTCATAAATAAAGGTGGGTTATCAGACATTTTAATGATGGTTTACTAATGCTTATCAGAAGGTTAAATCACCATAGACGAATGATTAATTAACAGTACTTAATCATTTCACAGAAATACATAATGACTGACTCGTGATTCACTAAGAGTTAACTAATGCTTAATTTTGTTTAGCGAGTAGTTACATCAGCAGACACTAACCATTTACTATTAGTTTTAGTTAATGGTTAAGAAATGAGAAATAACACATACATGACGACTTACTCGTGATTCACTAAGGGTTAATTAATGTTAAAAATAAGGCTTAACTAAGGTTTAACTTTGCTTAGCGAACCGTTAAATCAGCACACACTAACCATTTACTAACGGTAGTAGATAATAGTTAGGAAATGAGAAATAATGCTTACATAATGATTAATTCGTGATTCACTAAGGGTTAACTAATGGTAAAATAAGGCTTAACTAACCCTTAAGTAATGCCTAAAAAGGGGTACTTATTATAAAGTGTTACCTAATCTTCTAGGTCAATTCTATGCAATAAATCCATTTCTGGAGCCCTTTTTGGCGGCCATCTTGGAAAATGGCCGCCATTTCAAGTGGCCAATCAGGTAGATTTGATTGTATTGGTCTTAAGCACATACCTGCCAAATTTCATGCTTGTATCATAATTTGCACGATTCAAGCCAAATTGGCCTTGTAGCCGCTCTACTATTTCCGTGGGGACAAAGTCTCTGCCCGACTAAACGGCTACCAATCTTTATTTCATCTGACTGATCCCTGGTTTATTTCCCTATAAGCTTGCATGCCGGTGTTTTGGATTTTGTGCATGAACACATGACCCCATGTCTATGTTATTGAAGATGCTCTAAGACTAACTCCATTTCTAAGATCTCACAGGTCTACAGGGATACCATTTTCCCTCAGCGCGCGGTAGGCTTTCCCTACCGTGCATGACCCCACGTCTGTACGTTATTGAAGATGCACTAAGACTACTCCATCTCTATGATCTCTCAGGTCTACAAGGTTACTATTTTCCCTTAGTGCGCGGTAGGCCTACCTGGGTAATTTCTTTTAGCTCGTCCGCGCCTTTGACGGATGATTATTCGATAAAATGCAATAATTTATTTATATTTAAAAAATAAATAAAATTAAATTGTTACAGGCCAGCGGGAGTCCCGACTGTCTGCTAGCACCTTACTCGTGCCTGCTTTCTAACTTGTTCTGTATGTTTCTTACAGTGACTTCACACTCATATCTGGTGGCGGTGGCTACCTACTCTGTATCTTGCCCTTATCTTACTGGGGCTAAGCGTACAGATACTCTCTCCCATCGCTCGTTTACCTGGTTGTGTCCATGTCCAGGTGTTTTCCGGTTGAGTTTAAGTTTCGATTGACTAGCTGGTGCTGCTTCCTGTTCACTTGCTTAATTCAATTGTCTACCGAATGATCTCCCGTAGAGAGGTTCGTCTTACGGCTTTCTTTTCATGCCTGGTCATTTCTGCCAGCCATTGTCTTCCTAATCTCAGTCTTCGCGACTGCATGCCATCCACGGTCACAACAGTTCTCAAGGATGTTGTTCTCCTTTCATGTTTAGCTCCGGTGTTCCGTAAAATACTCCTACATGCCAGCTAATCCTAAAAAACCCTATTGGGCATGCGCAGACCATGAAACATCAACACCAGCTGATCCTAAGACTGCAATATTACCGGAGAACAGATAAATACATTACATAAATTCACAATTTCCACTACAATTGTGTGTTTATTATCGTTATTCGTGTATGTGTGTCTTGAAGTGTGACCCTGGCAACTTGGCTAACTGACTCGTTATCCTAGCCGTTTTGCCAACTTACATAAAATCCAGGTTTTGGTTGTAGGACTTGTATACATAATAATAATAATAATAATAATAATAATTGTATTTGTATAGCACTGTGTCATACAAGGCATGTAACTCAAAGTGCTTAACAAATGGGAAAAAACATTGTTAGAGATAGATTTAAAAGGAGAGGTATAGAGGAGAGGCAGAAAAAGCAAGAAGGCAGAGGAAGAAGAGATAGACAGAGAATGTAGAGTCATAAGGTCAACGTAGGTTAGGACCAGGATTCTTAGATGTGTAAGGTCCATAGTGGCTGGGCCTATCATAAGTCATAGATAGTCACACAGAGATTGGGCGCTGAGGTGCGGCCCCTGGTGGCATCAGGGGTGAGGAAAAACTCCCTTTCGCTTGATTCATAGTTTGTGAGGGGGAAAAAAAAGCTCGGTGAGGTCTGAGAAAAAAGACCCCCTGTAGTCAGGAAGAAACCTCAGGCAGAGACCAGCGGCCACCTAGGGGAGCCCCCTGCCAGGGCTGGATTGCGAGTAGTAAGGGCGCTGCGGCGGCTGGGACACTATGACGCCTTGGCAGCTAGGAGTTGGCAAGGATGAAGAGGTGGGTCTTCAGCTGCTTCTTAAAGGAGTCGACGGAGGTGGCTGATCGGATCTCGATGGAGAGGGCGTTCCATCTCTTGGGCGCATAGCAGGCAAACGCGGCGTCGCCGATCTTCTTCTGCGGGGGGGTGGGGGTCCTTAGCAGCTTGGCATCAGTGGACCTGAGAGCTCGAGCAGGGGCATAAAAAGAGAGCATGTCTGAGATATAGCTAGGGGCAAGTCCATTTAATGCTTTAAATACTGTGAGCAGAATCTTAAAGTCGATTCTGTATGAGACAGGTAACCAGTGCAGGTCTGCCAAGACAGGAGAGATGTGCTCTCTCATTCTGGTTCTTGTTAGGATTCTTGCCGCAGAGTTTTGAATGAGTTGCAATTTGTCAATTAATTTTTTTGGGAGACCAGAGAAGAGAGCATTGCAGTAGTCAATCCTACTGGTGACAAAGGCATGAATAAGTTTCTCAGCGTCTTGTCGGGGGGCCAAGCCGCGCACTTTGTTGACATTTCTAAGATGGAAAAAAGCAGATTTTGTTATCTTGTTGATGTGAGGCTCAAAGCTCAAATCCGAGTCTATGACCACACCTAGGCTAGTAACCTTATCTTTAATGTGTATGCTTAGGTCACCTAGGCTTGAGTGGAGTTTTGCACGTTTTTTCTTAGGCCCAATGAGCAACACTTCAGTTTTATCTTCATTTAATTTTAGGAAGTTACTGTTCATCCAATCTGTAATGGCAGACATGCATTTAGTCAAGGCATGAATGGCAGTGGTTTGGCTAGGCTCGACAGAGATATATAGTTGAGTGTCATCGGCATAGCTATGAAAATCAACATTGTGCTCTCTGATGATGGAGCCCAGGGGCAACATATAGAGAGAGAAGAGGAGAGGGCCCAAGCAACTACCCTGAGCAACTCCAAAAGGCACATCATACTTGTTGGAGACGTATTCTCCGATGGTGACAAAAAACTGTCTTCCTGTAATATATGTTTTGAACCACTCTAAGACGTGACCGGACAAGCCTACCCAAGATTCAAGGCGGTCAATTAGTATGTTGTGGTCTGTCACATGACCATGCGATTCTATTTTCATGTCTTTCATCTCGGAAATCTACCACCCTGTCTGGTGTTACTGTCTTGTATTTTACTGTTAACAATATTACGTAGGAAATATGACAATGTAGGAAAACCTGTCAGAACACCGGGTCTTGGTGGACTCGCCATCAGTGTTTTCCCGTTATTATGGTAGCCTAATCATAATGATAAATGGACCGTGCAGCTCGTCTGAAGGGAGTGACCGGCTATTTAGATAAATGTTCTCTGACTGCACATGCGTTCGTTTTACAGCTTTAACAGGACCATGCTGATTTACAGGTGGACGGGCAGCTTGTTTGGTATTTTATTGCTGGAGAATCGTTTCTTCTCTCAAACTCCCATCAGGTTCAGTCAACCCCAGCCTCTACACTTGGACCGGAATGCCCACACCCTCGTATACGGCTTGTACCATGCCTCAGGGTTCTCTGGCGAGGTGCGGCTCCTACCGTCGCTAAGGGATCTCCCCATCTCCATGGTATCCGTCGTCATTTCATCTCCCATCCAGCCAAAGGTCTACCACCTCAGGTCTCACCCGTCTCATTTCCGAGGTGTCATGAGGTACCGTGCTCATGTCTACTTCGGGATGTCGACGCCACTCTAAAGGCCTGGCGGTAATCGCAAGGCCGCTCTCCGGTAACAATCATCCTGTCTGTATTCTTCCTTTCTCATCATGCACCTTTCCTCGCCCTGTTTGCCTCAATACTCTAGCCTACAGTACAATTGAGAGAGCCCGGTAGCCCGGTACAATCTAACTCTACGGCAGCTGGTGGCCCAGCTCAGCCAGTAGCCTGGCTTTCATCCTACTCAGTTTGTACTTGAGCCTGGAAGTCCGGTACCTTCTAGCTCTACGTCAGCTGGTAGCCCAGCTCAGCCAGTACCCTGGCTTTCATCCTACTCAGTTTGTACTTGAGCCAAGCCAGTAGCCTGGCTCCAAGGTGGCCAAGATTCGGACCTAATTTTACTCCACTGAGGCTGGTAGCCCAGCCGTATCAGCGTTACATATCAACGGAAATAATGGCCTACACATTAAAATGCTTGCTGTTTGGTCGTTATGCAACCTACATGTTATGTATCTGTCCCTGTCAAATAAAACCCAGTTAGGCCACATTTGCTCGGTTCTTACCCCGGTCATGTCATGCCGGTTAGGCTCATTGCCAATATGCATGTATCATTCACAATTAGCATAGGCTGCTTCTATAAATGGCTCTGCATATCCCTCATAGTGCACGTCTAAATTGTATATGATTGGTATCTCACCCCACAGTCGTGCACATGCCAATTGTCTCCTCTGTTCTGTGACCTCCACATATGTGGTGGCGGTGGCTTCCCCTCTCTCGTGCTTCATACATTCATTGTTCTGGTGTCTTCTTCTATTCCTTCTCTTGCATTGTCACTTATTTCACCCATTATTCATTTGTTATTGATACACGCTGATCGTATAATTTATTCCGTGGTCTCCACATATGTGGTGGCGGTGGCTTCCTCTCTCTCTTCTCTCCTCTCTCGTCATATATTCATTGTCTAGTGTCTCCCTTCAATTCCTTCTCATGCGTTGTCAATTATTTCATTGTTATTTATGTCTGTAATTCTGCCTATTGCTGTTATTATTGTCGTTGTTTTCGTCGTTGTTGTTTATTACTATTTTCCGAGACTCGCGCAATGATCATCGCATTCCGTGATCATTCCGCGAGCAATTTGGTCATTTTAGTATGATTTACTTCTCATTCGTCATTTTTTCTCGCCCGCTGAGTCCGGTGGCCCGGGTCAGCCCGGTAATCTCGCAGAGGCCGGTAGCCCGACCTTACTGTTTTATTGTGTTTTATTTTTATTATTTATTTATTTATTTATTTTGTGCTCGGCTTTTTACTCAGGCCAGCGGCCTGGCTTCGGTCATCGGTGGCCCGATCGACCGTCGTACGCGCTCCACGAAGCTGGTGGCCCAGCTTAGCCAGTTGCCTGGCTTTATCGTCTCGGCTCAGTTAACACTCGAGCACGTGCTGGTGGCCCAGCACTCAGTCTAATCGTCCTACGCTCACAGTCGTCACCCTCGCACCTAAGCACTCTCGCACCGTTCACTGCAAGTCGTTTTACGTGGAGCGCTCCGTGGAGCAGGTGGCCCTGCTCGGCCGGTTGCCCGGCTTCGATCGTCAGCTGGTTGCCCAGCTCAGTCGGTGGCCCGACTTCAATTTCAGCTGGTTGCCCAGCTCAGCCGGTGGCCCGGCTTCGGTTTTCTCAGCTGGTTGCCCAGCTCAGTCGGTGGCCCGACTTCAATTTTCAGCTGGTTGCCCAGCTCAGCCGGTGGCCCGGCTTCGTTTTTTTCAGCTGGTTGCCCAGCTCAGTCGGTGGCCCGACTTCAATTCTCAGCTGGTTGCCCAGCTCAGTCGGTAGCCCGGCTTGCTCAGAGTTGGTGGCCCAACTCGTTCGTACATCCGTCGCCTTTCATTCGTCGTTCCCTGTTGTAATTTTACGGCTGGTTGCCCAGCCCAGCCCAGCCGGCAGCCCGGCTCGCTCAGAGTTGGTGGCCCAACTCGTACGTACACCCGTCGCCTTTCATTCGTCGTTCCCCGTTGATATAACCGTCCTTTGTTTTGTTTTTGCTCGATTATTCAGGTCCAGCTTTTCATCCGCAGTCCCGGGTGAGTATCTTGCAGGTCCAGCGTTTTATCTGCAGTCCTGGGTGAGTATTCCCCAAACACTCACTCCCCCCCCACCCCACCTTCCTTCGCTATTCGTACACATTCACCTACTTTGGGGGTGGGCTCTCGCCCCCTGCCTTTCCATGGCAGGATATGAGCACACTCTCCATAACGTTAATACTTCAACTGTTAAATACTATTATCTAATTACAGTATCCATAACCCATTGGGCCCTTTCCGGGTGCCCCTAGCAAGCACGTTATCTCGGCACCACCCTGCATATTTCAGTTGTGATCTTCCCTACGGGATCCGGTGAGTGACCATAATTCATACACACTCTTTGGGGTAGGCTTCGCCCCTGCCTCATCATCGGCAGGATATGAGCCCCCCGTTTTACAAATTATATTCTGCAGGTCGGGGACCTGCGCCAAAGAGAAATGTTGCCTCCCTGTGTATTAATAAATACATTTCATTTCATTTTGTCTATTGAGTCTTCTATGGTAGAAATGTAAGCTGTGGCGTGAAGTCCTGGTAGGAAGACGAGACAGTACCTCACTTTCATCTTATTTGTCAATCGAGTCTTCTATGGTAGAACTGTATGTTCTCTACAAGTCTTCTGTTGTCCAGTCTTGCACTTTAAATGTCTGTATGAGCACTGTCTATGTCCATACTGTCTTATGTCCATGTATAAGTACTGTCTATGTCTATACTGTCTATGTCCTTACCTAGATTAGTCTATGTCTGCATGGGAAAGCAAGAAATGTAATTTCAAATTCTTTGTATGACCAGTGCATGTAAAGAAATTGACAATAAAACCTAGTTGACTTGACTTGACTTGACTTGTTCTTGTCATTTACTGCTCTGCACATGCAGTTACTGCCTTTGGCCAGCAGAGTGCAGCACAGTCTCAACACTCAAGCCTACTGACAACCAGATGGCTGACTAGTTCAACTACACTCAGAATCATTTGAAATGTTCAAGAAAGTCTTCCAAATGGCATTTATATATCTATGGCAGCATTATTTATCTAGAGCGGGATTTTCCCCTTTACTTCAGGCCTGTATTGAAGGCGGCCACCTTTACAACAGACCCCACCTTCACTAGGGCAATTGCAACTGTAGTCTTTAAGGTTGCTTTACAAAAGAATGTCATAGTTCAGGGTTTCCCAAACTGGGGTGCATGCACCCCTAGGGGTGCGCGGCATGCCATAAGGGGGTGCGCGAGCTAAATAGAGCAATGGTGGATATGTGAGGGTTTTTTTCCAGCATGAATCATTAAATCATTAAGTCCTTTTTAATTGTATGGTGAATTGTATGCTGGAAGGGTCCATCTGAAGTGTAGTTTAACTCCTATTGCAAAAGAGGATTCCCCAAAACGACTGTGCATAATGTGCAGTAAATGCGCAGTGAATCTGTACTTGCATGGCCATCAGCACACCAAAATATCTGCTTTGGGGGTGCGCGAGCCACATTGAAATGTACAAGGGGGTGCACAGGGAAAAAAGTTTGGGGACCCCTGGATAGTTCATGTAAAACTGCA
>NW_026946335.1:182500-206474 GCF_034702125.1 Engraulis encrasicolus | reverse complement strand
CCTCCCCCGTTGTCATCCTCGGTTGCAACGTTGACCCAAATCTTCACCCCCCAGCAGTATTGTTTTGAGCCAAATTCCGGCTCGTGCTTGCAGAGGACATGCTGAGCTGCGTCTTGATCAACATTGACGTCCGGTAGACACCACACTTCTTTGTTTTCATCCCACGGCCCACTGGTCCCAGGTGTAAAGACATTTAGCTTCATTCCCAAAAGTAGAAAAGCACCTACAACTGCACTGCTACTAATAATACCAATATGTCTTACTCATATGGCTACTCAAATTGGCTTTACACAATAAAAAGTGGCCCATAAAATATCATCACATTCAGGGATGGCACACTTAAACAGTGTCATTCATGCCCCGGTGGTAAGCTGCCATCAAATAAAATATATTCATAGGATATATGTGTTCTTAAAGTAGGGGCAGGAATATGCTGTGGGATCAATGGGCCTCAAGAATAATGTTAAAAGTCTTTGTGATGTGAGACCCATGGGCTGTGGGACCAATGGGCCTAAAAATGAATTAAAAAGTCTAAGTGATGTGGTACCAATGGGCTGTGGGACCATTGGGCATAATTATAAAAAAAACATAAAAGTCTTAGCAATGTGGGACAAATGGGCTGTGGGACCAATGGGCTGTGGGAACATAGAGCTGACCCCATTGTGCTCTTTGGTCTGATGTGCCTGGTCCACTTGCGCAACAGTGTTGATATCTTTGCTGCAGTCAGTTTGCACACAAAATGACATGATCCTCATACTAATTAATTAATTGCTTTGGCTTTTAAGTAGACTAACATGACAACTTGCTCTGGGCAGCTCATCATGTTTCTTTTGCTACAGATAATGTGAAATGCTCACATGGAATTACATAGTTTAGAAATAGGACCACAAACTGAAATTTGGATTTGGATTTGGACTCAAGTAACGCCAACAAAGCATAGATCTACCGTGAAAAAAAATCAAATGTGAATATTACATTTTGCCTCAAAGTGGCGCTTTACTGCCCTGTGATGTGGGTAAAGAAAATCCAGGTAAGTGGACAGGAGAATGAGCTTAAGATTCAGTGACATGCCCCACCCGAAGCACACAATCCCACGGAAATGACATTCTTCAGTCAGCGCGGAGGCGCTGTTGCGCACATTTATTCACTTGTGCACCCTTACGTGCATGGGAGAACACAGGTGCTATTGTTCTGTATATTTCCTGTGCAATTTGTATAGTGTCAGTGAGGTTTCAGCAGTAGCACACATCAGGTGGCACAACGACAGACAGTGCCACTATTGTATGGGTTTAAAAAATAATAATAATAATTTTGCAGTGTACCCTGAGTTGGTAACAGGAATGACATTGAGATAAAGAAACCCCAGTAAAATAATGGTTCACTACACAATTTCCAGGAGGTTACATGTCAGGCCTGTTACCAACTCAGGGGACACAGCAAAAAACATTTCTTTTTTAAATAGACATTACACTTACGTATGTATGTTGACAACAATGCTAACTGCTGTTGACCTCTAGAGACAGAGCACTAAAAGAAACAAAGAGAAGCTTGTTTTTTTATCTGCTTGCATACACACTCAAAGGTTCAAAAGTTCATGCAGAGCAACGCAGGGAGAAGAGAGAAATCATGTTGAGACAGATAGGAAGCTAAGGGATGTAACACGTTCAACTCAACCAAAGTAAAAAACTGGGTGCTCATTCCTCCAGAATATATGAAATAGAGAGATCAGGACGGCACTCCAAGTTTTGTGTTAAGCGAGAAAGCCTCACGTTGCGTTAAGCCTTCAGTTGAGGTAACTTTCAAACATAAGGCAGCAGGGCAATTTACCTTTTTACGTTTAATACTGGTTGCAGCCATTTACAGCATACAATGATTAAGACTTGAATGAAGCATTTGGAATATGTAACATTTTAAGTATCTCCCGAAGACTTACGCTTATAAGAAGGATTATCCTCAAGACTTGTCTCTTGGTTTGACGGTGTAAATCTCTGGAGGCTGTTGTGTAGTCACGTTGTCCGACAATGTGTTCCACTATGCCATAAACTGTAATAGGTAACACATTACTTTCACTTTACGAAGGGAGCAGTGTGGAAATTAGTATTAAACGATAAGAAAACTAAATATATGATGTTTGCAAGGAGCCAAAGGAATATCCATTCTATACCACCTCTTCTCACTTTGCAGGGCAGCTCCATTGAACTGGTTTCCTCCTTTAAGTATTTAGGCTTTGTGTTAGAGGAGGACTTGCCCTTTAAGCTTCATGTAAAACACTTGGTGTCTAAGCTAAAACTAAAGTCGGGGTTTTATTATCGAAATCGTGCTTGTTTCTCTCGGTCTGCAAGAAGAAAGTTGGTAGAAGCTACATATTTGCCTGTTTTAGATTAAAGGGACATGTTTTACAGAAATACCACCAAGGCACTTTTACGATCACTTGATTCTACTTATCACTCTGCATTAAGATTCATAACTAGAAGAAAGCATTCCACACACCATTGTATGCTGTATGACCTAGTAGGCTGGCCATCACTAGATATTAGACGGCACAAACACTGGCTTCTATTTGTATACAAGGACATAGTTGCCCAGCTTCCCTTGTATATACAGAGCCTTTTATCTTTTAGCAATCAAGGATATAGCCTACGCTCAAGTAGCTACATTGTTTTAAATGTTCCCATAATAAAAACAGAACTTGGTAAAGCTGCTTTTATTCATTGTGCCCCAACTCACTGGAATGAGCTTCCGAAATCTCTTAAGCTTGCTGTTTTTATGTCTGTAGAGTTTAAAGCATATCTTAATGACACTTTTAAATCTGTCTGCACTTGCTTTTAATATTGTAATCTACTTTTAATCTTGTTTTATATTTATTATTTCTATAGTTTTTATTGTGTAATTTTATATCTTCATCCATATTAATCTGTTGTTTTGTCTGTGTCCTGTCTGTAAATGTAACTGTTATGTGTGCTGCCGCCTTGGCCAGGGCTCACTTGGAAAAGAGAATTTTATTCTCAATGTGAGATTATTTCCCTGGTTAAATACAGGTAAAATAAAAATTAAAAAAAATGGTCAGAGTTGTTTAAAATAGTAAGTGGTGACACTTCCATGTAATTCAGTGGAGAAATCCGCTGAAAAGTATTTGTTGTCTGTAAAACGTTGCTGTGAAGATTTAGTTGGCAGTCAGACGTTTGTAATTCCCCCTGCAGTATCTGCAAAGACCAAAACTGAATGGAATGGAATGCAGACCACTCTCTCTATCCAAAACGAAAACTTAAAACAAACCAAATATCTACAACATACTGTAGTCATAGTAAGTAGTTATTAAACGAAAATAATGAATTACAAGGCTGTCATTATAAGCTTAACATCAAGATGTGGTGCATAGGACTGTTATAAACACATTTGAAATACAAACACAAATACAAAATACCATTTATTATAACTGTAAATTACACTGTAGCCCGTGGAGTGTGGAAACGTGCATCCCGACATGACTTTCACCCTGTTACACAGAGATGTAGATGAACCACTATAACTAAATATTAAAGTTACAATATTACATTACATTACACTAAGCTGAAATGTTTAAGTACATACAGTATGTTTTAAGTACTTCCAGGGTATTGGTTACAGTCCCTGGAGTGCAACATTGGCCCTGGCGCCTGGAGCTGCATTACGCAACATCCAGGCTCATGAGATTTGAGACAACTTTATTAAAAATCTCAGTTTTTTTGAGATGAATGAACACATTCTAATGAAAGTTGAGGGTCTTAGTGTTTAAATGCAACTTAGTGCACATTTGTATGTGCTTCAGAAACTGAGATATTTAGGTTTTTATAGGCTGAGGGCAGCTTTTCTTAAAAAGGGTCAGGCATTCAGCGCCCCTTTTTTGCAGGTGCCTTGGGCATCAATGGGTTAAAGCCCATCTGCCTAACCAATAGACCACAGCTACCAAAGATATGAAGTGTGTGTGTGTGTGTGTGTGTGTGTGTGGGGGGGGGGGGGGGGGGGGGGGGGTCATATGGCTCAGCATTCTAAGCCCCTCACATGCCCATGCAGACCCGGGTTCAAATCAGCTAGGCATAATTACACAACCCTTACCACTCTCATAAATACTCGATTATTAAGACAGAAATGGACATCTAAAAAGTGCTGAAAAGCTACTGCATCATGGCATCACATCGAATCATCATACAAATGACATCTTGTTTTGGGTTATGGTTACACATTTCCCACACTTGTCAGGTTAGGATTAATGGTGACGGTTGTCATTTCACCCCAATGCAATAACTATGATTGTTAGTCAACCTATGGTTTAGCTTAGATAAAGGCCTACTGTAGTTTAGGGGAAGAACTTTGAAAGTATTCTTTGAAAGTATTGCAGGGAAGGTGATTATTCTTGAAGCTTTTTTCAATTTTTTTTTTATCTGTAACTGTTCATCTCCTCAAATGTGCAGACTTTCATGACTTCTGAGTCTCTAATTCCAGGACTGACCAGAGGACGGAGTATGTCTCCACAAGACATTCCTCTAACATTCTCAAAGATGCACAGGTGGGAGTTGGTGTCTACATTGTAGAAGGACAGAGTGTGTTTTTCACAATTCAGAAACACTCCGAGTCTCTTGAAGAGTTTGGTCATTGGCACTGGAGTCGGGGGATCTGTGTTGGCAAACAGTCCAGTGCCTTTTTCATACTGAAGAACCCAGAATCCATTCTGTGGGGTTAATGGAACTTTCTTGTATTTTTCGGCACTATCCCTACATACACCCACATACCAAGACTGCTTCTGCTTGATCTTTTTATCATCTGTTTCTCCTTTGATCAATAGTGTTATCCAAATCTTCACTCCCCAGCAGTGCTTCCCTCTGTTGAATCTCTGCTCACACAGCACATGTTGAGCTCTGTCTCCATGGCCTTGGACTCCTGCTGGATCAGGACACCACACCTCTGTCTTCACACCCGGACCATCCTTTACCTTCAGAAACTCAGGGGCTGATTTTACCTCCAGAAAGATGTTCGGCACTGAAATAAATAAAACAAAGGCATTCAGTTTCCAATTGGTAAAGTATCTGATGTGAAACTGACATTTCCATGGAAGCCCTGGTCATTGAGTGGTTTTTATTATATGTTAAAGGGAAGATGGAGGAATTACCTTCATAGGATTTCAGACTATCCCACTCTGAAACACATCAAGAGCATAATATGTAATATATTATTTTAGTCCCCATGCAACAGTTGAATTGAAGCCCACCTGGGAAACTCCCATTGTCAGTGGCACGGCACTCCACAGCACACAGTTCTCACAATACACAATTAAATTGTATTCATGCCTCACTCGTGCAAGAGGACATCCCCAAACGGCGCCCCAAGGGAGAAGTGTGGCGGGACGGTACCATGCAAAGGAAACGTCAGTCATGGAGGAGGATTGGGAGAACACTGGTTTACTCCCCCCACCAACCTGGCGGGTCCGGAGTCAAACCAGCAACCTTTTGGTTATAAGTATGACACCCAAACCGCTTAACTATGACTGCCATGTTATGTACTATTAAAATAATCATATCCATACCTGGGGTCACAATGATCATATCCTTTGTGTTAGTCTCCTCATCCTTCATTTTTGGAGGAATCTTGTCATTGGTTGGTGTAGGAGGGCCCTCTGTGGACAAAAGATTAATTAAATAGTGCAAATACATCAAGATGTCTTCATACTTTTTAAAAACTAACTTCCTTCTCCTTCAGAGAAAACAAACAGGGAGATGGCTCAATTAATGCAAAAGATTTTTCAATAAACTATTTTCAATGGTGTGGATAAGTACAGTATGTACCTGTGTTTTTGCCGTTGGCTGGATGGTTTTCATCATTGGTAACTAATTTATTGTCTATTGACATGAAATGGATGATAACACAATGTGATGTTAACACCATGGTGTTATTTAATATATAGTAGCATAAACAGCCATGGGCTATTTCAGAGAGATGTTTATAATGAGACTAAAGAAAAACAGAACATTTTAGTCCAGTACCTGGAGGCGCTAGAGGCTGTACTTCTGTGGGGAAAGGGAAAAAACACAAAAAAGAAATAGTCAATCTTTGTGTAATTAGAAACGTCTGAAAATATTTAACGTAAAAGCAGAAGGCTACCAACAGTACCTGCTCCAGTGCATTCTGGTCTCTCTGTTTCCCAACAAAACATGATGAAAGAAAAACAAACATCTCAATCCACTGGTTGAAGCAACTCTTTCACAAGCAACAAGTTCACAGGACATGCATATAACATGTACATGTAAATGCAATAGGCCTACTGAGATGATTGCAGATGTACCTGGTGACAAAAAAAGCAAAACTGGTGTCAACAGTACCTTGTGGTGTGTTTGAAATCCTAGAAATTTGGACAAAGCCTGCATGGTTGATGAACACACATAGGGACAGAGAAAAGTGAATTCTGTTGACTTGTCATGACATGATATGCACATTCTCAAGTATCATACAAGATATATCTTAAAACAAATAGTATGTAAACCTTGTTTGAGTATTCTGTAATCATTTGAACTCTACCCTGAATAGGTCTGAGAGTTTACCTTTCTTGTAGGCAATCGCCATCCCAATGATCACCAGCAGGGTGATGATGAACAGTGATGTCATTACCACAGAACCTGAAGATAACATTGCACAAAAAATGTAAAGCAACAAATAAACAATCAATGGCTTTTCTGGGATCACTGCAGACTTCACAGCCTTTGAACAGAGCCTTTCTTATAGCCGTATATTAATTATTAATGATGGTTATCAGTTCATTGTTATTAAAGGGACACTGTGCAGGAAATGGTCAAAAAGGTACTGCAACTATACTGGTCATTGAAACTCTGTCTCCTATTGCCAAATTTGACCTATTTGACCTAATATTTTCTAGTATGGCCAAAGTACAGTCATTTTTGCAGCTAAAAATTCAAAATGGCGGACCATGGAGAAGATCCCCCTTTTCATGTATGAAAAGTGCAATTTTTCCAGTCATAATGAATACTTAGAATTTCATGGTGGTGGTAAATATTCATGAAAAAGGTAACATTAGTGAATGGGTAACATGAATTCTGGAAATAAACAACTAAAAATCTTACACAGTGTCCCTTTAAATGACTATTTAGACCAGTGGTTCTTAATCTTTTTTTCTTGAAGGGTCATTCCATGTCAATTCACACGCGTTCCCCACATGACCCTCTCCGATTAAGCCAATATCTCACATACAGGTACCTTTTGATGTCAATTGAAAGAATACCAAGTATTGGCACCCTACGTCTAACGGTTGCGGAGATGAAGCCCTCCAAAGTTGGGGTGCCATGCCCACTTTTCAAGCCTGTGAATTGCATACAAAATTTACAAGCAGATTTTGACACCTCTGGTTTTAGTTTGAAGGAAGATACAGGCCTAAAAATCACCATGGCCCCTCAATATGACCCTGTCTACCAGACGATGTACTTACAAATGGCATGCCTTGATTTTTTTTGGCTATATTAAGCCTTAAAAATTGAATTAGTGAAACGCGTGTTGAAGAGTCTTGCCACTTTGAGGTTCCAGATCTTGGAAACTATGTATGCTTTGGGAGTTATAATTGATTTTCCATCACATTTGGGAACTGTACAGTGTATTCCAAAAAAAGTAGGGCACTCAGCCTTTTAATGATGGAATAGGAGGGACTCAAAAACAGCTTTTGGACAAAATGACCTTACGGTACCCTCTACTTCAGGCCTCAAATTAACCATGTGGGCACTTGATGACTGGAATGCCCTTTTAACCCCATGTACAGTAGCACTGTATCAAACATTCAAGCTTGGAAAAACGTTGTTTTTCAAAGTTCTTCATATTAATCTTGGCCTTCAAAGTATATGTTTTTGTCTATGTCTTATCACAGTGTCTGGTTTGTCTGCTGCCATCTGCTGGTCAAAAAACGCAACAACAGTGTAATGTAAGAAAACAAAAGGGGTTGGAAAGTCTTGCCCATAATTTACCAATTAAGTAGGCGAGAAATCTAGACGCCCCTAGGGGTTAAGCTCGCTAGGCTACCAATAAAGCACTTTAATTTTACAGTATATTGCAATATATTAATTATGATTTTAACGAGCATTATGCAGAATGCTCAATCATGATTACATTTCTACCAGGACACCCCCACCCCCATGTCTGGTAGAAATGTAGTGCAGGGTGAGGCCATCTTGGGACTGGCATCATGATTGAGCATTAATCAGTCACACTTAGGAAATTATTTCATTTTACATTTTAGGAAATTATTTTATATATATTAATCATAACTATATAGCAATATACTGTATAATAATTACAATGCTTTATTGGTGAATTATGGGCAAGATTTTCCAGCCCCTTTCGTTTTCTTACATTACACTGTTGATACTTTTTTAGACCAGCAGATGGCAGTAGACAAAACAGACACTGTGATACGATATAGAGAAAAACACATATACTTTGAAGGCCAAGATTAATATGAAGAACTTTGAAAAACAACGTTTTTCCAAGCTTGAATGTTTGATACAGTGCTACTGTACATGGGGTTAAAAGGGCGTTCCAGTCATCAAGTGCCCACATGGTTAATTTGAGGCCTGAAGTAGAGGGTACCGAAAGGTCATTTTGTCCCAAAGCTGTTTTTGAGTCCCTCCTATTTTATATTTCAAAGTCTGAGCGCCCTACATTTTTTGGAATACACTGTACAGTTCCCAAATATGATGGAAAATCAATTATAACTCCCAAAGCATACATAGTTTCCAAGATCTGGAACCCCAAAGTGGCAAGACTCTTCAACACGCGTTTCACTAATTCAGTTTTTAAGGCTTAATATAGCCAATAATAATCAAGGCATGCCATTTGTAAGTACATCGTCTGGTAGACAGGGTCATATTAAGGGGCCCTGGTGATTTTTAGGCCTGTATCTTCCTTCAAACTAAAACCAGAGGTGTCAAAATCTGCTTGTAAATTTTGTATGCAATTCACAGGCTTGAAAAGTGGGCATGGCACCCCAACTTAGGAGGGCTTCATCTCCTCAACCGTTGGACGTAGGGTGCTAATACTTGGTATTCTTTCAAGTGACATCAAAAGGTACCTGTATGTGAGATATTGGCTTAATCTGAGAGGGTCACCTGGGGAGATTCTAGGGAATCATGTGAATTGACATGGAATGACCCTGAAGCACCCCTAACCAGTGCCCAAGACAAGCTGCGCACCCCCAACCCAAGCGTATACGCGTGTATACGCACTAAAAATAATTTGAGTAATTAATTACAATGATTCTAGCTTTAGACATTAATCAATACTTTAATGACTTTACATGTGGACCAAACCATGTTTTAATTTGGTCTTAATTTGGCCTAATTATAATGCTTGGAAGCAGAATTTTGGTCACAACCTCAACACAAACAAAATTCCGCGCACCCCCTGAATTCTCTGGTGCACCCCCAGGGGGTGCCCGCACCCCAGGTTAAGAACCACTGATTTAGACCACAGTCATGGCCCCCAAACCTGTGGAGAACACATAAAGTGAGATTTTTTTTTCCTGAATGCCTGGGGCCGTCAACGTGTAGTTACCAGACTGACAATGATCAAGAGATTGCCTGATGAAGGTCTAGTACCGAAACGTTGTTAATTAAAGAAAAACAGCTAAATGGTCAGTGTGCGGGAGTTTTTTCAAGTTGTCTGCTGAGTGACCCATGGGCCATCTCCGACGCACCTGCCAGCTGAGGTGTGTGAAAAAAAATCCAAGTTTAATAATGATCATCAGGTCATCATGATCAAGTCATAACATACATAAATTAATAACTGTCATCCAACCTAATACTCAAAACTTAGTAAAAAAAAAATGAGTTTCCACACCAGAAGTTTTGATTTCTGGTCTGGAGATGAAGGGTAAGATCTTGCTCTCTCTCCTCTCGTGGTCAGACAGAGCCACTGAACAGGTGATCCACTCTGACTCAGATGGAGGAAGCAGCAGCCACGAGCTCACTCCCACCAAGTCATCATCATCTGAAAAAACAATTACACAATTAGGTCTTGCCAACATAAGGAAGTATCGAGTGCACTGCAACGAGTTCAATTTTTTTCACAGAACATTAGCAGCTAGCTGGTCCCATAAGACTCAATGGTAATTGTTAGCAGCTAGCTGGTCCCATAAGACTCAATGGTAATTGTTAGCGGCTATCAAAAAACACACAATTAGGTCTTGCCAACATAAGGAAGTGTTGACTGCACTGCAATGAGTTCAATTTTATTTCACAGAACATTAGCAGCTAGCTGGACCCATAAGACTCAATGGTAACTGTTAGCAGCTGGTCCCATAAGACTCAATGGTAATTGTTAGCAGCCAGCTGGTCCCATAAGAATCAATGGTAACTGCTAGCAGCTAGCTGGTCCCATAAGACTCAATGGTAATTGTTAGCCGTTAGCTGGTATCAAAGAAAAGGGGGGTGCACCTTGCATCAATTTTTTCTTCTTTATTTTTGTGCACAGATGCGTTTTGGCGTGTGCATACCTTTCTCAATGTGCAACTGAGGAAAAATTGATGCAAGGTGCGCCCCCCTTTTCTTTGATTCTACAAGCGGATTCCAAAAAAGTTGGGACACTTTGTATTTTGTGAATAAAATCAAAATGCTGGCATTTTTAAAACATCTAATATGTTAATAAGGTAGAGCATTATGTACAGACAACATATCAGTTGTTAAAGATGAACAGAATTATTGTTTTGAGGTAATTATGTGATCATTTAAAATTTGGGCCATGCACCAAATCTCAAAAAAGTTGGGACAGGGCCAAAACATGTTGTAATAGTTGGATAATTCTAAAAATTAAACAAGGAAGAATATTTTAAAATGAACTATATTGACTGCCAACATGAATGCACAAATAAAATACCATCACATAGAGGCTATGGCACTCAGCGGCAAAGATTTTGAGGGACTAATTACTTATCTATTATACAGAAAGATTGAATTATCAAAATTGCAGGCATATAAGGCCTACTTCCGTAATATAGAGTTCTGTGTAATCATTGCACGAGTTATGAGATCATGACATACTCGTGGTCAATAAGCAAACTATGACACTCCAACAATGACAGCTCTCGAAAAAATGACCATAAACACAACACTTGATTAATGCACATGATGCAGACATTAAACAGTGTTGCGTGTGGAAAAGCTCATTCTAAGGACCTACGTAGGAGACATGTGAAACTGTCCTCTGATTACAGAATGGTAAATATTTAATCCATTTTGAAAATTATGAAGTCATGCACCCTCCAGGTTATATAGAAAATGAATACTTCAGCTTGATTTAGTGGTCAGTCTGAAAGACAGCATATATGATGGTAAGGGGGTGCAGAGGTGACTTGGTTAGGGTCTTCTTACTCATGTAGAGCATTAAAATGAATGTTGAATGATACATACAGACTTTAAACAGCAAACATAGCTACCAAGGCATTATATTTTGGAGCACCGCCTTTAGATATTGCCCCATAAAGGTGGCACATTTCAATCTCTACTATGTTCCAACAGTGTGGTCCATCATTAGAGTAAACAGGTCACAAAATTGTTTTCTTGCAGTCAGGATATGCCACATATTAAGCATAACAAAAAGGTAAACACGTTGAAGAACACACCTATCAGTTGAGCTGCTGAAATCATGTCTCGCACATCAAAATATCTAATTTTTGAATAAAATTATGCCATCAGTCAAAGTATCTAACTGTTCAGTCTCATCCCTTGTGTTGTGTTTAGTCTTATCCAATATAAAAAGCATTTTATTGGCCCTGTCCCAACTTTTGTTTTTGTTGGATTTGTTGCAAGGGTGACATTTTAAATGATCACATAATTACCTCAAAACTATAATTCTGCTTGACTTTAACAACTGATATGTTGTATGTGCATAATGTTCTACCTTGTTAACATATTGAATGTTTTGAAAATGCCAGCATTTTGATTTTATTCACAAATTACAAAGTGTCCCAACTTTTTTGGAATCCGCTTTGTAAGTATTTATTTGGGACAGCACCCTTAAAAGTTATCAAGAAAGCTGAGTGAAGTCTGCTACCTACTTGATTTAGCTGGTCCCATGAGACTCAATGGTAATTGTTAGCGGCTAGCTGGTCTCATAAGACTCAATGGTAATTGTTAGCTTGGAACTAGACGTACAGTAAAATTCAGCCTGATCTCCAAAAATTCCATGCTCCTGGACACGGATGTTAAGGACACGAAATCCGTGTCCAGGAGCACGAATTTTGCCAAAATTCTGTGTGCCTGGACACAGAATTGTTTTCCGTGCTCCTGGACACGGAATTGTTTTCCGTGATGGGCACACGGAAGTGCTTTCTATAGGCTATTACCACAGCACAGTGTAACTCTATCATTAGAAAATACATACCAAATGCTAATCCTAAACAAAATAATGCTATAGCAATTTAAGTTGTGCCCTGACCAAAACATTCCCTAACCTTAACCTGTCATTAAAGACATATTTTTGAGAAATACCTTTTCCAGTTGTTTGCTAGGCTATCAAATTCATATAATGAATGAAAGAAAACTAGCTGTGCCCAGACCAAAACAATCCCTAACCCTAACCTGTCAGCAGGAAATGTTTTTTTTTTTTTTTTAATATTTGAAATTAGAAAAATCCTGAGAAAACACAAGACTGTGGAAACATAGAGCTATGGGAGTAGCCTATAGAGAGAGCACTTCTCTGTGTCCATCACGGAAAACAATTCCGTGTCCAGGAGCACAGAAAACAATTCCGTGTCCAGGAGCACAGAAAACAATTCCGTGTCCAGGAGCACGGAATTTTGGCAAAATCCGTGCTCCTGGACACAGATTTTGTGCCCTTAACATCCGTGTCCAGGAGCACGGAATTGTTGGAGATCATAAATTACCAGAATAGCCCAAAGAACAGAGGGAAAGTAAAGCTGATTTATTGAACTCAGTGATGTGGACAATTAGCTTATTTCAGAAATGGTGTTCTAGTTCAACAGTTGGCCTAATGGTAGTTGTGGAAAGTGCAGTGCTTACCATCATAGTACACTGGACTGCTGGTGTGCTTAATGTGTTGGCCATGTGTGTCTGTCCAGTGGACTGTGGGTTGAGGAGTCCATCCTTCAGATACACAGCTGATGTTCACCTGACCTCCAGCTGTTTGACTCATAGCCACCACTGGAACAGACCCCTTAACTAACACCACACACACATTGAGTAAAGTAAGTTAGGGGTAATACTGCTTCTGTGCTGTAAGGTGAGCAATGAGGAACTTCAATTTAATTAGCCACCATGATTTCTGGTGCATGTGACAGTATTAATGTTGATGCTGTTTAGTGTAGTTTCATCTTGAAACTGACCTGTGACGATGAGCGATATTGTAGCCTCCTCATACCACATGCCATTGTGCATGTAGCAGACATACTGCCCCCTATCTGCCAGGGTGAGGTTGTGCAGTCTCAGAGACCCATCTCCACTTGGCAAGCCTGCAGGCAGATAGAAGCAAACGAAAATTAATTATATTTCCCTCCATTCTTTACATTCTATATATTGCTGCTCCCTTTTTTAAGTCACCTTGGATAAAAGCATATTTCAAAATTAATATTGTGCTTCAGTTCAACTTTTTTTTAATTCATTACATGTTTCAGGAAAACATATCAAAGCTTTATCACCCTTTCAGATGAATACACACACTGGAAAATAATCAAATAATTGGATTTTTTTCAGGACAATTGTGCCACTTTTTCCATAGCACTGATTCTTGAGAAAGTGGCTAAAACAGGTTGTAATCTTGAAAGAAAAAAACGAAGTGAATTACAAAATAATATGGTATATCCTCGTAGACAAAGGTCTTGGCTTTTCAGAAATGCACAAGGCCAATCTCCCCATTTTTATTTTTTTTCAGAAATCAGGTTTTTCTCCGATCATACCTTGTTTTTTGTCAACACCGTCAGACACAATTAAACGCAATACAAATTGTATTGATTTGGTTGCATATGTATCTGGATTTTTTAAGTGATTGTGTGTGTTTTTTGGTTCACACATACGCCTTTAAATGTTGAAAATTCACTTTCATTCTATTTTAATACTGCTTCATGTGTTCTAATTTAAAAATATGTGCTGTCAGACAATGCTTACTTAATGCCTAAATAGATAAAACTTTTTTTTGTAATTTCACAAATATTCGTGTAGGCTTAAATTTGCTATTACTTTGATAATTCAACAACTCCAAAGGAAAATTTTGTAAGGACATTAATTTAAAATGTCCAAAACTCCTTACGGTGGTGACTTAAGAAATGTATGCCTGTGGCGTTAAGTTCTGCTAGGAAGACGAGACAGTAACTCACACTCATCACTGCCCTTAATTATTCAATCATAGCTCCCGGTTGGGGAATCCCGCCACGTCACTCAGCTTTCAGCCAATAGAATGTCTACTCCTTGGTTTTAAAAGTTTTGTCTGTTTCCGCTCTTTGCTACTCAGCGTAAGCAGACGCCGACGCGCTGGTCTCAATATCGATGCATATTCCTTGCTAACTCTCTAGCCATATTCGTCATCGTTTACTATTCATCTTGTTTAAGCCGTGCCCGGCAGTATGCCGCATTACCCGCGTCAAGCTTAAAAGGCTGCGAAATCGCTCACGCACTCTCGTTAACGCACCTGCCTGTCTCGAGCTCTGATGGGGTTCCCTCTGTGACCGGCCGCTTCCGTGAATCGCCGATGTTGTCGCAGATTCCGGTATTCGAGACGTTCTGTTCATCGAAATGGGTTTGCCCCGCAGGTTGTATGAATTCAATTTCGCTATGACCGTTGTCAAACGTTCCCACACTCTTCCTTGCAAGTTCAGTCGTGATGCTATCCGGCGCACGCACTCGCCTCAAACACGCCCTGTTCTCAGTGGTTCTCAGTAGGCAACGCGGTATACTTTCATGTCGAGCACGCAATTTCTGGCCCTGGTTCTAGCCGACAACCGCCGTATCGCGGACGACGTTCATCTAATTTAGAACTTGGTCTATTTTTTAATCTCTGATTTTATTCTTAACCTTAGTCATGTTTGTGCAGAACTGTTCAGCGAGCCTATGGTGATATATTTTTTATCATTAACCCTTAATTGGGCTATATCTTGTCGTGTACACATCTAACTTCCAAGGGCTTTTATTCTTTTACGGTCGTTTTTAACTCCTTGCAGTTCGCACCTCCCAGGGTGTAGCCTATTTAATCAAGTACATCTGATTATCCATCTCCCCGCGTAGGCCTTTTACATCAGCACTTTTACACGATATGTGCACTTTGGTCATTACTGATGACCGAGTGAGTTGAGTTTAAAAAATTGTCTTAGTTTTTCGTGCTGGCCTGCTCGCCTTTTGTTGTGTTATTTCTGGGTTATGTGTAATGTACCACGTGTTAACTCTTGTTTTCTTTGTCGTGTTATAGGGAACTATCCCGCCTGGCGTTCACCTTACTCGCTGGGAAAGGTTTTCCGTGGGGACAAAGTCTCTGCCCGACTAAATGGCTACCAATCTTTATTTCATCTGACTGATCCCTGGTTTATTTCCCTATAAGCTTGCATGCCGGTGTTTTGGATTTCGTGCATGAACAAATGACCCCACGTCTGTATGTCATTGAAGATGCACTAAGACTAACTCCATCTCTAAGATCTCACAGGGTTACTATTTTCCCTCAGTGCGCGGTAGGCCTTCCCTACTGTGCATGTCCCCACGCCTGTGCGTTGTTGAAGATGCACTAAGACTAACTCCATCTCTATGATCTCACAGGTCCTCTATTTCCCTCAGCGCGCGGTAGGCTTTCCCTACCATGCATGACCCCACGTCTGTATGTTATTGAAGATGCACTACTCCATCTCTATGATCTCTCAGGTCTACAAGGTTACTATTTTCCCTCAGAGCGGTAGGCCTTCCCTCCTACTGTGCAATTGCCTGGGTAATTTCCTTTAGCTCGTCCGCGCCTTTGACGGATGATTATTCGATAAAATGCAATCATTTATTTAAACAAAAACAAAAATTGTTACAGGCCAGCAGGAGTCCCGACTGTCTGCTGGCACCTTACTCGTGCCTGCTTTCTAACTTTTTCTGTTTGTTTCTTACAGTGACTTCACACTCGTATCTGGTGGCGGTGGCTACCTACTCAGTATCTTGCCCTTATCTTACTGGGGCTAAGCGTACAGATACACTCTCCCATCGCTCGTTTACCTGGTTGTGTCCATGTCCAGGTGTTTTCCGGTTGAGTTTAAGTTTCGATTGACTAGCTGGTGCTGCTTCCTGTTCATTTGCTTAATTCAACTGTCTACCGAATGATCTCCCGTACAGAGCTTCGTCTTACTGTTTCTTTTCACGCCTGGTCAATTCTGCCAAACCATTGTCTTCCTAATCTCAGTCTTCGCGACTGCATGCCATCCACGGTCACAACAGTTCTCAAGCATGTTTGTTCTCCTCTCATGTTTAGCTCCGGTGTTCCGTTAATTACTCCTACATGCCAGCTAATCCTAAAAACCCCTATTGGGCATGCGCAGACCATGAAACGGCAACACCAGCTGATCCTAAGACTGTGCAATATTACCGGAAAACAGATAAATACAGTACTTTAATTTTCAATTTCCACTGCAATTGTGTGTTTATTATCGTTATTTGTGTACGGTCGTCCTGAAGTGTGACCCTGGCAACTTAGCTAACTGACTCGTTATCTAGCCGTTTGCTAAGCATTACAGTAGCTCCTGCATTACCTCAGTTTGGTATTTTATTGCTGGAGAATCGTTCTTTCTCTCAAACTCCCATCAGGTTCAGTCAACCCCAGCCTCTACACTCGGACCGGAATGCCCACACCCTCGTATACGGCTTGTACCATGCCTCAGGGTTCTCTGGCGAGGTGCGGCTCCTACCGTCGCTAAGGGATCTCCCCATCACCATGGTATCCGTCGTCATTTCATCTCCCATCCAGCCAAAGGTCTACCACTCCGAGGTGTCATGAGGTACCGTGCTTATGTCTACTTCGGGATGTCGACGCCACTCTAAAGGCCTGGCGGTAATCGCAAGGCCGCTCTCCGGTAACAATCATCCTGTCTGTATTCTTCCTTTCTCATCATGCACCTTTCCTCGCACCGTTTCACTCAATTCTCTAGCCTACAGTACAATTGAGAGAGCCCGGTAGCCCGGTACAATCTAACTCTACGGCAGCTGGTGGCCCAGCTCAGCCAGTAGCCTGGCTTTCATCCTACTCAGTTTGGACTTGAGCCTGGAAGTCCGGTACCTTCTAGCTCTACGTCAGCTGGTAGCCCAGCTCAGCAGTAGGCTACCCTGTCTTTCATCCTACTCAGTTTGTACTTGGGCCAAGCCAGTAGCCTGGCTCCAAGGTGGCCAAGATTCGGACCTAATTTTACTCCACTGAGGCTGGTAGCCCAGCCGTGTCAGCGTTACATGTCAACGGAAATAATGGCCTACACATTAAAATGCTTGCTGTTTGGTCGTTATGCAACCTACATGTTATGTATCTGTCCCTGTCAAATAAACTTAACTAAACTAAAACCCAGTTAGGCTACATTTGCTCGGTTCTTACCCCGGTCATGTCATGCCGGTTAGGCTCATTGCCAATATGCATGTATCATTCTCAATTAGCAGGCTGCTTCTATAAATGGCTCTGCCTATCCCTCATAGTGCACGTCTAAACCGTATATGATTGGTATCTCACCCCACAGTCGTGCACATGCCAATTGTTTCCTCTGTTCCGTGACCTCCACATATGTGGTGGCGGTGGCTTCCCCTCTCTCGTGCTTCATAGATTCATTGTTCCGGTGTCTCCTTCTATTTTCTTCTCTTGCATTGTCACTTATTTCACCCATTATTCATTGTTATTGATACACGCTGATCGCATAATTTATTCCGTGGTCTCCACATATGTGGTGGCGGTGGCTTCCTCTCTCTCTTCTCTCCTCTCTCGTCATATATTCATTGTCTAGTGTCTCCCTTCAATTCCTTCTCATGCGTTGTCAATTATTTCATTGTTATTTATGTCTGTAATTCTGCCTATCGCTGTTGTTATTGTCGTTGTTTTCGTTGTTGTCGTTGTTTATTACTATTTTCCGAGACTCGTGCAATGATCATCGCATTCCGTGATCATTCCGCGAGCAATTTGGTCATTTTAGTATGATCTACTTCTCATTCGTCATTTTTTCTCGCCCGCTGAGTCCGGTGGCCCGGGTCAGCCCGGTAATCTCGCAGAGGCCGGTAGCCCGACCTAACTGTTTTATTGTGTTTTATTTTTATAATTTTTTAATTTATTTATTTTGTGCTCGGCTTTTTTACTCAGGCCAGCGGCCTGGCTTCGGTCATCGGTGGCCCGATCGACCGTCGTACGCGCTCCACGAAGCTGGTGGCCCAGCTTAGCCAGTTGCCTGGCTTTATCGTCTCGGCTCAGTTCACACTCGAGCACGTGCTGGTGGCCCAGCACTCAGTCTAATCGTCCTACGCTCACAGTCGTCACCCTCGCACCTAAGCACTCTCGCACCGTTCACTGCAAGTCGTTTTACGTGGAGCGCTCCGTGGAGCAGGTGGCCCTGCTCGGCCGGTTGCCCGGCTTCGATCGTCAGCTGGTTGCCCAGCTCAGTCGGTGGCCCGACTTCAATTTCAGCTGGTTGCCCAGCTCAGCCGGTGGCCCGGCTTCGGTTTTGTCAGCTGGTTGCCCAGCTCAGTCGGTGGCACGTGCTGGTGGCCCAGCACTCAGTCTAATCGTCCTACGCTCACAGTCGTCACAGGCGTCACCCTCGCACCTAAGCACTCTCGCACCGTTCACTGCAAGTCGTTTTACGTGGAGCGCTCCGTGGAGCAGGTGGCCCTGCTCGGCCGGTTGCCCGGCTTCGATCGTCAGCTGGTTGCCCAGCTCAGTCGGTGGCCCGACTTCAATTTCAGCTGGTTGCCCAGCTCAGCCGGTGGCCCGGCTTCGGTTTTCTCAGCTGGTTGCCCAGCTCAGTCGGTGGCCCGACTTCAATTTTCAGCTGGTTGCCCAGCTCAGCCGGTGGCCCGGCTTCGGTTTTTTCAGCTGGTTGCCCAGCTCAGTCGGTGGCCCGACTTCAATTCTCAGCTGGTTGCCCAGCTCAGTCGGTAGCCCGGCTTGCTCAGAGTTGGTGGCCCAACTCGTTCGTACATCCGTCGCTTTTCATTCGTCGTTCCTGTTGTAATTTTACAGCTGGTTGCCCAGCCCAGCCGGTAGCCCGGCTCGCTCAGAGTTGGTGGCCCAACTCGTCCGTACACTCGTCGCCTATCATTTGTCATTCCCCGTTGATATAACTGTCCTTTGTTTTGTTTTCTGCTCGATTATTCAGGTCCAGCTTTTCATCCGCAGTCCCGGGTGAGTATCTTGCAGGTCCAGCGTTTTATCTGCAGTCCTGGGTGAGTATTCCCCAAACACTCACTCTCCCCCCACCCCCCCGCCGCACCTTCCTTCGCTATTCGTACACATTCACCTACTTTGGGGGTGGGCTCTCGCCCCCTGCCTTTCCATGGCAGGATATGAGCACACTCTCAATAACGTTAATACTTCAACTGTTAAATACTATTATCAAATTACAGTATCCATAACCCATTGGGCCCTTTCCGGGTGACCCTAGCAAGCACGTTATCTCGGCACCACCCTGCATATTTCAGTTGTGATCTTCCCTACGGGATCTGGTGAGTGACCATAATTCATACACACTCTTTGGGGTAGGCTTCGCCCCTGCCTCATCATCGGCAGGATATGAGCCCCCGTTTTACAAATTATATTCTGCAGGTCAGGGACCTGCGCCAAAGAGAAATGTTACCTCCCTGTGTATCAATAAATACATTTCATTTCATTTTTGTCTATTGAGTCTTCTATGGTAGAAATGTAAGCTGTGACGTGAAGTCCTGGAAGGAAGACGAGACAGTACCTCACTTTCATCTTATTTGTCAATCGAGTCTTCTATGGTAGAAATGTATGCCTGTGGCGTTAAGTTCTGCTAGGAAGACGAGACAGTAACTCACACTCATCACTGCCCTTAATTATTCAATCATAGCTCCCGGTTGGGGAATCCCGCCACGTCACTCGCTTTCAGCCAATAGAATGTCTACTCCTTGGTTTTAAAAGTTTTGTCTGTTTCCGCTCTTTGCTACTCAGCGTAAGCAGACGCCGACGCCCCACCTCCATCCCCTTCAACCTCCATTTCCTGGACCCAGTCTCCTTCAACCTCTGTCTCCTCGGACCCCATCTCCTTCAACCTCCATCTCCTTGGACCCCGTCTCCTTCAACCCAGTCTCCCCGGACCGCATCTCCTGCAACCTTCGTCTCCTTGGATCCCATCTCTTTCAACCTACATCTCCCGATGTCCTGTTTCCCTGGTCCGCTTCAGCCTCCTTCAGCCTTATCCTTATGAGCCATCGTCACCAGTTGGTCCCTGTCCTGTAATGGGGGTAGGCTTCGCCCCTGCCTCATCATCGGCAGGATATGAGCCCCCGTTTTACAAATTATATTCTGCAGGTCAGGGACCTGCGCCAAAGAGAAATGTTACCTCCCTGTGTATCAATAAATACATTTCATTTCATTTTTGTCTATTGAGTCTTCTATGGTAGAAATGTAAGCTGTGACGTGAAGTCCTGGAAGGAAGACGAGACAGTACCTCACTTTCATCTTATTTGTCAATCGAGTCTTCTATGGTAGAACTGACGGTGGTGACAGTAATCTGAAGGTGGTGAAAGTGACCTAATTACTACCTACATTTAGCACAATAAATAGCCCTCTCAAGTCAATGACATCTAGCATAAACACTTTATTTTTGTGTGTGCACAGTATGTTTGTGCATGTGTTTTTTCTTCATTTGTTAGATATTCTAGGAAGTGGGCCTAGATTATTGAAAATGTGGCATAAACAGGTTTTAAGCTGTTCAAATCCAAAATATAGAGGTGTATTATCATAGATGAAGGTCTTGGCTGTGCAGTGAATGTATTGGCCAAGCTCGCCATGTTTTACATTTTTCATAAAATGGGCTTGGTTTTGTCACCAGCGTCAGACAAAATTAGAAGTAAAAAAAAAAAATGTTTACTGTATTTAAGTGAATTACTTTTACAATTCAACATAATTGTAGATACTTATTGGAAGCATATTCTTAAAACTTGTCAAAAACATGTAAAACACATGCTTTTTTGTGAACTACATCAGATGTCACCACCGTCAGGTTTTGTGACAAAAAACCCTCCAAATGCACCTCAGTGGAGGCTGGAGTATAAGTTTGGGTCACAATTATTACTAACATGCCTGGTAATGTTTCATTAACCAGCACAATTTAGTAAAATATGGAACAAGATGATGAGTGGAACAAAATCTGACGGTGGTGACATCTGACGGTGTGAGACAAAAAAACACTCTTTTACATATTATGCATTTTTTGCTCACATTAGCCACTTCGTTTTCGCTCTGTTTCTTAAGGGCTTCATGCCGCTTCTGAAAAAGTATATATAAGTATATATAATAATAAAAACATTAATGTAACATAATACTATTAAAACCCCCGACGGTGTTGACAGTTTATGGTTGGGACAGTACCAGTGTCCAAACAAATTAACAAATTGAGGAGAAATTAGTAAACTTACAGGGGCTTCAGTGATGGTGAAGTATTCAGTAGAGCTAAAGGTTTGAAAAGGGGTCCTAAGTAATGACAATGACCTTGTGCATACCTGATTTTATTGTCTTTTTTAAAAAGTGGTGACTAATATCCTGGACACACTTTGAGCAATCAGAAAATAGTAGTAAATATTGCTTTACACGCACTATGTGCATATCTGCAGAACCACTTCAATATGGACTTTCACATCATGGTGATATTATTCGTATAATATCAGTGATTTTTACATTTTAAGTCAATTGAAATGATGATGTCTGTCCTTGGAACAGCTGTTTTTACAGGGTGTGGGCAGATTTATAGCCATGAAAAGTAATACAATTACACTTAAATATTTCAAATGACTGTACATTTGTGAAACAGACCCCTGGGTCTTTACCTGGATTCATTTTGTTCATGAAAATGTAGTTTATTTTCAACAGAATTGGCAGTTTATTGCTGAGACATGTTTTAGCCGCTTTCTCAAGAATCAGTGAAGAATGATTTTCTTTCAAATATTTGAGAAGCAAAATAACTATTTCAGCAAAAGGCGAGAACTGTCAGATCATTTTTCCTCGTTTGGAGATTATGTGCTGCTTTCTATATGTGGATGACATATTACTTATTTCGACAAAGTTTTTGCTGAGAGCCCGCACACCTCGAAAGTTTCTTTTTTTAGCAGGTGCAGCTTTTCAAGGTTCTTCAGTCTTCATCTAAATCAAGGAAGAGCGCGACACTGCTTCTTCATGGCTCACCACTTTTTTTATATTTCAAGCACCAAAGAAAAAAAAAAGTGGTGAACTGTGAAGAAGCAGTATCGTGCTCTTCCTTGAGTTAAATGATTACCTATTACTTAACTTCAGTGAGAGAGGTTCTTCCATTGTACTGAGGGTCCACTTGTTCCTCTTTCAGCTTTTGTCTTTCATACACCAGAACTTTTCGGTCCCTGATCCGTCCTGGTAGGTACCAGTGCAGCTCGTCCGGGTCAAAGGAGTAGGACGCCACGCAGCCCAGAACCACAGAACCTCCCAGAGGAGCTAAGACTGGACCCTTTGGATAGGTCAGGGTGAAGAGCTCTTTGGGGGGGCAGAAGACCCAAGATGGTACATCAATATAAGTAGTAGAGAGTAGAGAGACTGTTTGTTATTGATACTTAACAAAAGATGAAGAGTGCAGTAGTAGAGTGAAGTACAGCAGTGAAGAGATGTGCAACCTGAATTCAGAAGCTACAATCCAGTGCCCCAAATTCCAAATCACCTGTCTAATTAGGGAGAGCACCTGGTTGAATTGGAATATGTGGCACTGACTTTTGAACCCAGGTTGCCCATCAATGGAGTGGAGTAAAATAGCTGATAATTGGCCATTGGAAATGTGCAGGGTTTTTAAGAGAGAGAGAGAGAGAGAGAGAGAGAGAGAGAGAGAGAGAGAGAGAGAGAGAGAGAGAGAGAGAGAGAGAGAGAGAGAGAGAGAGAGAGAGAGAGAGAGAAAGAAGTCAGTAGTACACACACACACACACACACACACCATTATAAAAACACATGAAAGAATAAAACATAATAATGATGAATACAAAACAGAGAGAGTTTTCCCCATCTCTCTCTCCCAGCTCACTTCCTGTCCTTCACTATCCTGTCTCACAAAAACCAATAAAGCATGAGAAGTCCCCAAAAAATACTTAAAAAAAACAAAACCAACAAAAAAACAAAGAGAGAGTTCTGGAATCCTAAGGGCCTTTTCACACCAGAACGGCCGGAGTGATTTTTACCGGCGGCGGCGAAAATACATGGAAACAGATCTGTCCTTCCACACCAAGTCAGCAGTAGTGGGGTGGTAGCGGCGTGGGAGACAGCTCAGTCAAGTTGAATTTTTGACAGCGGCGGCCGGCGGTGTCCCATTAAAATGAATGGCAAAGTGGGGGTTGAACAGGATGAGTAGAACACACTGCCCGAGACTCTTAACGCCCCACGCCACGGTCTGATGTGAAATTGAACTGAGCCACCTTGTAAATATACCTAGCTGTTACCAAAATGGCAATCACCAAGTTGTAATACATTACTTAAGGCCTTGTCATAGAGGTGTGCATTGTCATAGTGGTGTAGTACTATGGTAGTAATGTACTACTAAAGACCCTGTGTACTGTCATAGTGGTGTAGTACTATGGTACTACTAAAGGCCCTGTGTACTGCCATAGTGGTGTAGTACTATGGTAGTAATGTATTACTAAAGCCTCTGTGTACTGTCATAGTGGTGTAGTACTATGGTAGTAATGTATTACTAAAGGCCCTGTGTACTGTCATAGTGGTGTAGTACTGTGGTAGTAATGTATTACTAAAGGCCCTGTGTACT